>NC_142590.1:20629849-20781603 GCF_965207765.1 Zootoca vivipara | reverse complement strand
CTTCCCTTTCATCTCGCTCACACCAATGAAGAAATGCCATCATGCTCAATCAGATTTCTGAAAATCTGCTGCTCATAAATTGCAACCTCTCTTCAAAGCGGGAGAAACCAAATTTGTCCTTGAAAAACCACAACTTGACAAACCAACTGTTTAGCCTTTGAGCCAACTTTGTGAAATGGGAGCTACCATCTTAATCACCACCACAGTAAAATGGCTGCACATTTCATTTGGTGGAACAACTCCTCTCAGAGATGACAAAAGGCAAAACCCTTTTGTTTTTAGAAAAGGTTCAGTGAAAACTTAGCCAGCCATCACTTTAGCGCCAGTATTTGAAGGCATTCTTTCAAATAATTTGGAAAGGCCCGGTTGGTTTAGACAGCAGTTAGGAAATTTAGGGTAGGGTGGGGAGTATATGCAGAGATAAAGCATATAAATCTGAACTTCGTCAGGTGATAATTTCGTTCCAATGGGATGTAGCACATCCAAGTTACAAGCAGAACTACAGCTGGGTATCCTATGGAAGATTATAGGATGTCTGTCCTTTACAAATTAGCTATTAAATGGAGGTCCTTTGTCCAATCTGTCTAAAATTTGGCAGATTCAATACTTGGATTAGAGATTTCAATGGCACCCAGACAACCCTCCCTCCATTAAATTACCAGCAACAGAAAACTGAAATCAACTGAAAAGCTAGAATACAATTATAACTGAAAAGACAAACATAAAAATGATTTGTTTAATTATTTATTTGCTCTAGTCTAGTACATCCCTACATAAGATTCTGAGGATCAATCACGACTTTACCAAATTTACAATTGACTTCAACAAATCCACTAGGATGTTTGCCAGCACAAGCCCCTTTTGAATGAACGGGGAACCTATTTGATGAGAAAACTACCATGTCATCCAATGTATGAGGATCTTTGAACAGCTGCAGCCCAAAGGAGATGACATGACTGGGAGAGTGTGTTACAAAGCTCAATTTTTACATACATTGTGGCTTCTGAAAATAACACCTCCTGGGCTAACAACTGACATGCGCAGGGAAGAAGCCCCCCGCCCCCCCGCCTTAGCTCTGCAAGCTGCCCTGTTTCTCCAGCTTGCGCAAGGAAGCAGAAGGGACAGGTCAGCTTGGAGAGCTGACACGCAAGGAATAAGCTTCTCTGAAGGTTGGCTCTGCCTGTCTATGGAGCTGCCCTGTCCCTCCTGCTTGAGCACAGAAGCAGGAGGGACAGGGCAGCAATCCTGCACCTTTTTCTAGAAAAAAAGCACTGATTCTCAGTACCCTGATGGCTTCATTTGGGTGTAGATAAGATACACAAGCACCCCTTTCATGTATAAATTTTCTTTCCACACACACGGGATTTTAATTCCATGGTAGATCGAAGACATGCTTGCCCTAGTAACATGGTAGCAGTTCAGACTTGCGAGTAATAGTTTGATTTAAAAGTATGATTGTTTGTCATTGTACCGGGCATCAGCCTCTTGAAATATGAGCTACTGATCCCAAATTTGTTGGGATATAGACACCTATCTGTAAAGCTTTGGGTAGAGAACATGGTGTTCTCTAGAAGCTGTAGATTACAACTCCCAACCTTCCCAGCCAGTATGGCCAACCGTAAGGAATAATGTTGCAGTCCATAACATCTGAAGAGCTGGCTGGCTGGCCTTGCTATGAGCTTTAAAAATGTTCAGAATGAGACCAGTTTTTTCAAAAAAGCCAAGGATCTTTGTCTCAGATTTATTATTCCAGAGGCACTTATATAGAAAAATCTTACATTTAGATAGTGTCTTTCCACTCAAAGGGCTTTACAAGCTACAATATATTAAAGTACAGCAATTATGTCCCAATGAAATGGGAGCCATCTATGATCACCAGAGTACCAGATACCACCAGAAGGAAGACATGGAGGTGCTTCATTTGTGCTGACCTTCCCATCACCCCAACAATTCCTGTTCAAGCAATCATAAAATCAGCGATCAACATACAAGACTATAGCACAAATTCATAGCTGAACCATGTTTCTGAATGATTACTCACATCTCCAAAAAAATTCTTCAACTAAAAAGCATAATCTCAAACACTGCTTCCTTTGAGCACCGCTCTGGTTCATTTTGCATTTATATACTTACTATCTCAGTAGGTCAGACTACTTTTGATGACTTGATAAAAGTAGGGATATTGCAACTTGAGATGTCGCAAAAGCCAAGACAATTTCTGAATATGGAGTTCCCTGGACTTTGTATCTGGTGTTTAATTCAAAGAATCAGTTTTATTGGTTAATGGTTACTGAAGTTAATTTTGTCTAACAGATAAACAACGGTTGTGCTCAGTGTTAAGTCTCAAACTGCAACGCCTTTTGGCTATCTGCAAAAGATGTTCTATAAATAATGGATACTTTCTGCTAGTTAGTGACAAAAAATACAACATTCTTTAAAAAACCTCAAGTCTACTACTACTCAATTTTAGTGCAGACGTTTCTGAAAAAAGAATACAAATATTGAAAAAGCTGCATTTTCCAGTCTAAAAAAATTATAGCAGTTCTTTAAAAAACAGATGCATTCAAGAAAACCATTCCCTCTCAAGAACAGTCACTACATAATATCAACTTGAAAGGCAGGTTTTATTTGGGAAAAGGAAGCTTCACTAGCAGCAGAGCTACCTGATTTTCATAGATTATATGTACCTCTGAATCAGATCACCACTAAGCTGAAACTGCTGGGCTAGACGATCTATCTGTGGAATCAGTTTAACATCAGCCTTTGCAATATGATCACCCTGCAGTAACCACATGTTGAATATCACAACCAGTATCGGAAGCAGTCTCCCCAAGTTGTTCAAACAAACAAAAGTGGGAGTACAGAAGGGCAACTCCTTGCCATACAAAATAAAGTCGTACCTTGGTTTTCAAACAGCTTAGTTCTTGAATGTTTTGGCTCCCGAATGCCGCAAAACCGGAAGTGACTTTCCAGTTTGCAAACTATTTTTGGAAGCCGAACATCCAATGGGACTTCAAAGGCTTCCGATTGGCTGCAGGAACTTCCTGCAGCCAATCAGAAGCCGCGCTTTGGTTTCCGAACATGTTGGAAGTCGAACGGACCTCCGGAACGGATTCCATTTGACTTCCAAGGTACGACTGTATGGAGAAAAAAAATTGAAATGATGACAGATAAAGTTAGTTTAATTTTTAAGCTGCTTCCAAGCTCGATCCTTCTGTAGCTCTCCACCGATTATTCATATAAAACACATGAAGAAAAATGGCATTTATAAACAGTGGACTGAAGCACCATATTGGAAGCAGGACGAGGAGAACAAAAAATTGGCAGGCGGTATCTTACTGTGAAAGGGGGATATTCAAGACTGGTGTGTGGTCACTAACAACATATGTTGATTTAACAGCAAAGGGGGGGAGAGACAGCAATCACATTTATTTGCATATGTAGTGCATGCCTTCATGTAGTGCATTTCTATGTTACATCACATGAACCCAGACACATACCTAGGCTGTGTCATACTCCATGGGGTTTCAGAAATTCCTATGGGCTTAATGGCAGATTATTGATCAGCCAGACTAGTTAGGCACTGTCTTCCCAGCCCCATCTACGGGGCCACCTCTAAGGAATGCTCCCATAACATCATGTAGCAATAATAATCGCTTCACTTGGAAAACTGATACTCTTTAAAGCTTCAGTTATATGTGGTCTTGCCAAAATCTATAAGTTTGTGATTGGCTTATTATCAGTCTGGGAACTGCTCATGTAACATTAAGCATTAGGACGTGGTTGGCATGGAAGTTATTCCTAAGAGGCAAACACACACAAAAATGCTCACATAACAGGAAACAGTTCTGAAAGGCTTTGAGAACTGCTGTGTCTTAGGCAATGAATGTTGAACATATACACACACCCCAGAAAGAAAAGCATGTCACCCTGTAAAAGAAAATAAATCTGAATGGGGCAGGTGCCCTTGGCGTTTTATTAAGAACCTGTGCACAGCTTCCCAAAGCTATCAAATGGATCAGACCCACTTCTAAATGTGAACATCAGTGATCTCTGTTTTGAAATACAGAACGTGAGTTCCTATGTTTAACTTTTTCTTTCTATTTGTTCTCCAACATTCCCAGCTTCCTCATTCCTCTTCATTTCCCCCCACTTCCCTTCCCAGAAGTGCATGAAGCACAGGCAACAACAGAATAGCTTTTTATTTTATTTTTTGAGCCGGATAGAAGACTGGGACCAAAAGAGCAGTGGGAAGCTGTGGACAGAGACTGAGAAAGAGATCTTCACTGGAATAAGCTCAGATCTTTAGCACTTAGAAATGTAGGTCCAAGGTTCACTTCTCTCCCAACGCTGCTGCAGAGCCTCACCCACCCTTGGCCAAAGGAAAAGCTTGCTGCCCTACGTAATGATGCAATGGAACAGGCTAGTACTGCCCTGGAAAAAAGGTATGCTATTCAGTACAATGAAATGATGCATCCGGATAAGACATAGAAATTCACGTCTCTTTGCACTGGGAGCAGAGGAGGTAGTGACCCTAACTTTAATAAGGGTTCTTCCCCAGAGGAAGGCAAAGGTCAAACAGAAGTCGAATTACTTGACTTCAGAATGTTTACATCCCAGGATGAATCAAAGTTACAGTGATTTAAGCCCAATTTAATTTAGGCAGGTTTTAAAAACCACAAGAATAAGGACATTCTTAGTACATAGTAATATTTAAACCAACATATACACAAATTAGTAATATTCTACATTATAATAAATGCCTCGACAGCTTGTTTTGGACACTTTGTTATCCTACACTTAGTAATTGGTTTAAAGAATGAGCCATCTGTTAAATTACATTGTACTTTGTGTCTTTCTATGCCCCGTGCTGTTTTCGGTCGCTGAAGTAGGTTGTAGATTTATGCAGTATTGTTGTTTTTAAGAACCAAATTCAATTGTATCTTCAGTAATCCTCTTGAACTCATAGTTTCCTCTTCCGTCCATGTGAAGGTAGAACTGAGGAGAAGGAAAAATACATATTAGCTAACTTGATTTTAATATATACTCTCTGTTTAAATAAGGATTGTCTACAGAAACTCCTGTCACCACATTTCTGCTTGGAAAGAACACTGTAAAATGTTGCATGTCTTATACCTCCATCTGGTGGCACTGCCAGGAGCTCGGACTATTTATTTTGTGATGATAAAGTCATCTGGTTGCTGAAGTTTGGTCTCATAACTCTGACTATGTGTTCAACTATCTACTACTGAAACATGCAGACAAATGGCTAAAAATAATGCTGAATTCTTCACATATTTAAAATTGGTTATGAAATCCTGGAGGAATCTGCTTTGGGAAATTAGGTATGGGATGGCTGTGCTTATTGCCTTTTAAACTATGGTTTCATTTTAGCTATGTGCAACTGCCGACTATCACAGGAAAATCATATAACAATTCCTCTGAGCAGCTGCTTACCTGATCACCCTTACTGTGTCTCAGCTTCCTGATCTGTGAGTGGGTTTATATAGCATACATGTATGTACTGAAGGTGAAGAAATTATCTGAAACACTTCAAGCACTTAGGAGATCCAGCATTTTATCAGCCTTGTAACTAAGCCAGGGAAGTTACTAGCCTGATTTGCCTTTTGAACTACCCCGCTGAAAGTTATCTTTTACCAGGCAGACTTGCACAACCTTTCTGTTCAGATTGGTTTTACCAGCTGAGTGTCTTCTTTTGCTGTCAGCATGGAAATGCAGCGGGCTTGCAAAGGATAAACAGAACCATTTGTCCCTCATCCACCTGTCTACACACTCACCTGCATAGAATTTCAATTAAGTTATAGTGAGCAAGACAAGTATCTGGAGATAAGGGCTGTGTTATATAAAAATTACTGACAGGTGTGTGCTTTTTATCTTAATCATCAGGGTAGCCACAATGGAATGGGGATTCACTTTTCATTTGCAAGAAAGCTATCTGATTGGGATAGCGACAGCTCATCATTTTTTATGGCTGTTTTATGGTGTTTTTAAAAAAATTCTCTCTTCCCTCTTTTCATTTTTTAATGGCTTCCTTCATGTTTTTAAAATGGCTAATTACTGTTTTAACTTACGCTATTAACCACCTTGTGCTCACTGAGGAAAAGTGAGCTATAAATGTTTTAAACAATTAATATGCTTCAGCTGACACAATTATTCTGTAATTTTGCAAAAGTGCTGTGAAACTGTTCGTTTTATTATCGAAAACACTTGAGCTGGTAGGAACCCAAGGTATATCTTAATGAGCAAGGTATGGATTTCAGATATCAAAACACATAACTTATGTTTAAAGAAGATAAATCTTACCTCATGGTGTTTCCAAAGTGATTTTCTGTGGGATACAGTGAAGAGGGTGATACCAACCTAGAGTGACAGAATATAAGATAAAGTAAGCTTTAAGCTTCATCCAAAGAAAATAAACTCTCAAAAGCTCCACATTACATGATACAGGAAAGCTGTGACTTGATACCCCAAAGTCTATTTCTGAAAGCAGCTGCTGGGGCAGGGCGTGGAAATGCAATTTGGAAGAGGGCTACGGTATTGGGGGTCGGGGTGTGAACCCTTTGGTTCCATACCAGCTCGCCACTGCAGAGTGCCCCTGCCCAGGTTATAACTAATTTATTCCACTGCCTGTAAATTTTCAGCTCCACTGCTAGTAGCCGCTCTAGGAAGGGGTTTGGGGTGCCACATGGTTAATCTCCCCCTCCCTGTGACCCTAATACAAAATGCATCCCCCCCAGCTGCTTTCAGAAAATGTCTCTCTGTTCTAATCATGGCTCTCATGTGGTTTGGCTTTGCTATTAGACATATCACATCACATATATAGACTCAATTTTTAAGTCCCATTCATTACAACGCGGGGGGGGGGGGATTAAAGATGCACACTATCTTTCTCATTGAGAATCAACAGAATTTGATTTTAAGAGAGTTAAACCTTGAGCTGCCTTCTAAGGAATTGTTTGCAACTCTATATATGTTGGCAAACTGACTTTTACTTATCACACAGTAAAGAATGTGCATCGTGAATGTGCATCCAATGCACCAAAAATGTGCAGAAAGTGCTAGGTAATAAATCTGCTAATTTGGATTCCCCCTTGCTCTGGGCATGTTTTGAGTATCCTGTGCTTTAGTCTAGGATATGGTTGACCCAATCTAGGTACAGTATATGAACATAGGGCCACTATAGTAACAAAATCTTATTGATACTTCTTGTTAGAATAGTTCAAAGTTAGAGCTTAACTGACAATGCAAACAGTCAATGGAATCTGAACAACAGAATGGATGAATGCATACATACTTTTCGACAATGGCTGTAGATGTAGCCTTCCACGTCGACGCTAACAGCGCTAGTACATTCGTCCAGAATTGCAAACTGAGGCTTATGATAAAACAATCTGGCCATCTGCAATGCAAAACCAAATGCAAAAGATCTAACACATATTTCTGAGACATATTTCTTGTTTACGTTTTTATTAAGCACTAGCTGGTCCTGCCACCCGTTGCCGTGGCTAATCCCTGTGACTGCCACCACCCTGTGTCGATCCATGACATATCCCGCCCCCTCCCCCCCGGGTTTTCCCTGTGATTCCCCCCAACCTGTCCCATCCCATGACGTATCACGCCCCCTCTTCCCCCCACCCCCGGGACATCCCAGTGACTGGTCCCACCGTGTCCTGATCTATCCCGTCCCCTCCTCCCCCCACCCCCACCCAGGCGAGTCAGTACCTCCATTCGGCCTAATCTGTAAAGGCTTCGGGCTTAGTATGTAAACGGCAGCTGAGGTGCTGTTGAGAGGGAAGGTTCTATGGATGTAGTACCAGCGCAGCCACCACTAGAGGGCATTGGTTTGGAAGCTGGTTCTTTTCCCAGCATGCACTTTTGGCTGAGTGGTGCGTTCTGGAACAGGTTTTTGGCGGAGGTGTGGCATCTGTCTTTGAAAACCTTATAAGAGCCTTTGGACATTCGCTTTGGACGTTGTGTTCAAATTTGAACGCAATCGGTGAAGTGGTTTCGGAGAAAAATGGACACAAACCCACATGCCCTTTTTACATTTTTATCTGGTCCATGGGGTCACAAAGAGTCGGACATGACTAAACGACTAAACAACAACAACAACATATATAGATAGTACACCCAAACTAACTTTTTGCATACAAGAAAACTTTTTAACTAGCCAAATCAATATGTCATATTATTTGGAAGAGATAATTCAAACTATAGCACTGGCATAAAAATACGAATTCATCCCACAATCCTCAAGAGGGCACTCCAGTAAACACATTTTGCATGTAGAGCCAGGGTGGGGGACACATGACCCTCAATATGTTGCTGGACTACAGTTTCCATAATCCCTGACTACTGGCAGTGTTAACTGTGGCTGACGGGTACTGGAGTCCAACACCATCTGGAGAGCTGCAGGTTTTAGGTTTCTCCAGCCATTAAAAGGGTGAGAAAGCAGGTGATGGAGAGAACCTTGGTTGAAATCCTGGAGAGCCACTATCAGTCAGAGTAAATATTGGGCAAGATACTCAACTAGTCTCACCTGGAGAAATAAACCTTCCTAAGTCATCGTTCTTTCAGATACGCCAAAAGAACATGAGCACAAGAATACTTTCCCCTCCTGTGGTTTCCAGCAACTGGTATTCAGAAGCACCGCTGCCTCCAACTGTACTCATATTTAATACTGGACAATTTTGCTCATATTTAATATTGGACAACAGCTTTGCTGTTGCCAGGCCTAAGGAATTCCCCCACTCCCTTCCTGATGGTTTCAAGGAGTCAGGAGGAAACAAGATAGCTTTAATTATGATTTATTTAGTTTATATTATAACAATTACTCACGTCTTGCCACCATAATGACGTTGCTCACTCTGACTCCTCCTCCTTCCCTTTTTCCCAGCAACACGTGTGCTCCTACAGAGTCTTCCCTTGGACAAATTCCTTTGCACGTGATGCTCTTGTACCCTTAAAGACCTTCATGTTTGAGGGGAATGTAGATCATCTATGCTGTCTAATGAAGTGCCCGCAGTCAGCCCCATTTCTGTTCCTGCTTCTGTTAAATCCTCATAACTAGGCTGCTTGCTAGCCCTGCCTGATTATCTTGTTCATAGCTTGGCTGTAAATCAACACTCTCTCCCTCTTCCCTGTCAGTGGCAGGAGAAGGGGGAGGCAATCTCACCCACTTTTCAGTCTCTGCATTCCAGTCCCTGACAGCTGTTCTTAAAACAATTAATGCCTAGTCCTCAGTCAAAAGGGGTGCTGGAAAATACAAACATTTTATAAAACAACAGTGTAAAGACCACATACAGCCATCCTCTGTTTCTCTCCTCCACTGAGAACATCCATCCAGTCCTGAACACTATCCCAGCCTCCTTCACGGTCCAGGATCTGACCCAACTGGACGTTGTCCAAGTACTCCTTTAACACCTGGAAGCAAAACCGCATAGGTCAACAGGCTTGAAAATGTACTTGTTTTATGACTTCTTTCAGTTTTCTCCACTATCTCCACCTCCAAAGGATGCTGAGATGGTCAGGATCAAAATGTTTTATCACATACTGAACAATAACAAGCCTTGCCAGCAAACTGGAGCGAGTACACCACTTTCTCCCAAGCCCGAGATGGGCAAAGCCATTTGCACTGTGGAGTGGCACCAAATCTCTCACCTTTCGGCCTTGAGATGGGACAGGAAGTAATCAGAACTTCTGCTTCCCATGCATTTGGGCTCCCCAATTAGGGACACAGCAGTGAGGAATCTGCCCTTTTGTGCATCTTGACTCCCATCTCAAGTGGAAAGCAGAGCACAGGGACCAGGAGATTAAAGGATGTAGCAGCAGCCATTATGGGCTGCATGTTGGAGCCCATAGGTTGGGCTGCATGTGGAGCTATCTTGCTTCATCTCCTTAAAGGCCCAGTAGCACTAAAGGAGATGTATTACACAAGCCAACTATTATAATGGAACTTGCCTATCCATCTTTCCCCCTTTCTCATGTACGCTGTGTTTAACTTCAGTGGTGCACAAGCCAGATGCTATAGCATTCACCACACTGCAACTACAACAAAATTGGTTGCATGAATTGGCCATGGCTTCAGTCAAATGAAGTTTACTTACGGAAAAGAAGCAACATACCTATGCTGTCAAACACTGTATGAAAGTGTTTTGCTGCTATTTCTAATGATTACCTAAGTTTACAGTGAACTTTCAGCTTTTACAGCAAAATAATCATAACTGGGACACTGTTTTACCTGGTCAGAGATTCCTTTCCTTCTCTGGTCATCTACGGTATCTGGATAGATGACTTGGTCTCTGAGCGTTCCAAGAGTCATATATGGTCTCTGAAAGTAAATTGCCAGGAATCAGGACAACTTGATGCACATTTTTTAAAACAACAAGAAATGCCAAAGGCTATGGCAGTTTGCTTTACCTGAGGAACATAAAACAGCTTTCCTCTCTCAGGCTTAGTCAGACAGCCACCAAACAGGGGCCACAACTGCAAAGATAAAATGAATAATAAAATTTAATGAATTGTGATTCTGTGCCTTTTGATGTCAAAGGTATACTTACTCCTGCATTTACTTACCTCACCAAGGACACGGAAGAGAGAACTCTTTCCACACCCATTTGGCCCACAAATCAGAACATTGGCACCGGACCGGACCTGGAATGCAAATCAGGCCAGCATGTATTTAAATATTTTGAAAAAAGGACAATGAGCAATATGGGTATCTGCTTAGGTTTTATTTGTATGTCAGGTCAACCTACTGTATTAATCAGGTCTCCTTACCCTGTGAATCAATATTTCACTGAACAAAATTGTTGCTCCGCGATGTTCTTTCAAGTATGAGCACTCAATACGGAAAACTTCAAATGAGTTGCCAAAATTGTTTTTAAAACAAATTCTGAACCAACTGTGTTCCTTTAAGCCAAAAAGTCAAATTCCTCAATGTAACCTTTGCTCGGTTTCAACAATTGGATGTCTTTAGTTAAACTTTAAAAGCTAGCAACTACTTAACTAGTATTCTGAGGATACAAGAAATTACAGAAAGCTATCAAATGAAGACTGCTTCCCTAAGTGAACTTACTAAAAAGAAAATACCACTAAATTCAGATGACTACTGAGTAAACACGTTTTGCATTGATTCGTAAGAGGAGGCATATATGAAAGAATAACTTGGCTTGCTTTCCCATTTTATAATTAGTACAGCATCTCCTTATATCTAGGATTATTCTAGATGTTTAAGAAAATGCTTGAACTCCCACGTGATTATAATAGTTTCACTTTAGAGTCGCCCAACAGGGACACCTAGTGGTTTATAATTGGTTAAGATTATGATTCCAATGTACATATAATCCCTGTGATTTGGCTGGTGCAGCAGATTTGCGCACAGAGCTGCCAATAATACTTACGGTCAACAACAAAAAAACTTGTTAACTGTACAGAAACACTGTTAAAAACCATATGAACTGGACTATTAGGCTAAAACTAAGGAAACCATGAGTTGTCCACATGGGTTCCTGATCAATATTGTTCCTATTCTCACATGTTCTGATGAGAAATTTCAGATTTTTCTACCCACCTACTGAATGCTTGGAGTTAGAACCAAACTCTATGTGAACAGATGGCTCTGTCTATGGATCTTTACCGTTCCTTCTTGCCCTTCCACAGCCCCGGAAAAGCTTCTCTGGTGGGACGGGGACCCTCCTGAACAACATGGTTTATGTTAAGTGGAAGACACTGGGAGAGGAGGAATCACCCCAAATCAGGCAAAGCTCTGCTTATGCAAAGTGCCTCCACCCAATTTTGGGTAACACTGGCACTCTGAAACTGTTTTAGGAGGGTCCCCTGACCTTCTAGAGAAGTTTTTCAGGAGTAGGGGATGGGAAATAAATTTGCTTCCCTCATACAGACAACGGACATATCCCATTCTTTCAAGACGATATCGCTCACGTCATGACATACCTCGAAATTAAGGTCTCTAATCAATATATCGCCATTGGGTGTTGCCAATGGAACATGATCAAACCTGCAAGAAAAAAAACCAGACACTTTGCTGTTAATACTAAGAGACCATACTTTCTGAAGATACACAGACACAGCCCTACCATGAAACAAACAAAGTAGCGGGTGATGTAAAGTCAAACTACTGTGCTTTCAATCAGATGATCAATGTGGGCAAGCGTGAACCTAGTCCAAACCTGCCGTACACAAATAAGAAGAAATAATAATAATAAAATAATAACATTGGATTTATATACTGCCCTATACCCGGGGGTCTCAGGGCAGTTCACAGAATAAAATCTGTGATATAAAACCACAAAATACATAATAAAAATAAAAGCAACAACCAAATAGCACCCCCCCAAAAAAAACATTTTAAAAGAGTATAGGATGTCAAACAGATCAAACAAAGGCCTAGTTAAAAAGGATATAATGATGGTGCCAGGCGAACCTCCCTGGGAAGAGCATTCCACAGACGGGGAGCCACCGCGGAGAAGGCCTGTTCCCGTGTTGCCACCCTCCGGACCTCTCAAGGTGGGGGTACACAAAGGAGGGCCTCAGAAGATGATCTCAGGGTCCATGTAGGTTCATATGGAAAGAGGAAGTCCTTGAGGTACTGCGGTCCTGAGCCATTTAAGGCTTTACAGGTCAAAACCAGCACTCTGAATTGGGTCCAGAAACTAATTGGTAGCCAGTGCAGTCGGACCAGGATCGGTGTAATATGCTCAAACCGTCTTGCTCTGGTGAGCAACCTGGCTGCTAAATTCTGCACCAGCTGAAGTTTCCGAACCGTCTTCAGAGGCAGCCCTACGTATTACTCATTGCAGTAACCTTGAGGTTACCAGAGCATAGACAACAGTAGTTAGGCTATCCCTGTCCAGATAGGGGCATAGATGGGCCACCAGCCGAAGCTGATGGAAGGCACTCTGGGCCACTGAGCCCACCTGAGCCTCAAGAAACAGCAAAGGGTCCAGGAGTACCCCCAAGCTACAAACCTGCTCCTTTAGAGGAAGTGTAACCCCATCAAGAGCAGGTGACTTCCCACTCATCTGGTCTAGGGAACCACCCACTAACAGTGCCTCAGTCTTATCTGGATTGAGCTTCAGTTTGTGGGCTGTCATCCAGTCCATTACCGAGGCAAGGCACTGGTCCAACACTTCCACTGCCTCACCTGCAGATCATTGACTGACAATTGCCTATGCCAACCGGCTGCAGCTCTCCAAGATCTCAGGCTATACAAATTATGTAAGTTATCTGCAAGCTTGTACAATTTGCATTCAAGTTCTCCTTTGGTATAATCTTACATGGTTAACGTCTCTCTCTCTCTCTCTTTTTGCTACAGCATGCCTGGTAATGACTGCCGAAATCTCTCCTTACGGAGGGGTTCTTTTTGCTCCCATGCCAAACTGAACTAGGACAAGGTTAGCTCAGAACAAACCTCGGCTGCACAGAGAGTAATCAACCACATCTCTGGGATTAGATAATGCCCTAAATCAAATATTGATTTAGGTCAGCATGGCCCGGAAATAAAAAATATAAAAAACAAGGGAAGAGCAAAGTGGTTGGGGGAGCTGCTGCAGAGCAGCATGCACATTCGCAGAGTCCTGCATTGTGGAAACAGACTGGTGAGCACTGAATTAAAAACAAAATTGTAAAAGTGTGGGTGCATAGAACTGAAGAAGGCTAATGAGAGAAAATCTAACAAGAGAATAGATACTTTACATACTTGATAATATTATCTGCGATGACTATTCGCCCGGATCCAGGTATCAGTGGCACAGCTTTTTCTAATTCTGAATCTTAAGTGAAAAAGAAACGCATGCATTAGAAAGTGCACAAGTCTGGCTATGAGTTTAAAGACACATCAAGTCCGCCATTTACCCTTTTCTTGGGCTAACATAGTCCGCTGATATTTGCCACTGTTCAACTCCTTCAGAACTTGCATTAATTCTGTAATTCGAGCTGTGAACCTAAAAGTTAAAAAAATGACACCTTATTAAACTGAAAAGGCATTACTAAATATTCTTCAAAAATTAAAATGTTTCAAAAAGCTAATTAAATAACCAAAACAACTTAAAATGAAGGTGCAATAATGCAAGCAAGTCTTATTTACATACTATATTCACAAATCACATTAAACTATTTTTTCCATTAACTATGATTTACACAGTGGACGAGGAATATGCTAATGCATGCTGTTAAAAAGTTCTCTCTCCCCTCCTCCCCAGCGCCCATTGGGAAACAAGCCAGATCCTGGTTTGTCACGATGTCTGAACCTCAGTTCCTGATTTGTTTCCCCCAAATAAACCACACGTGGTAAGCAAAAAAAACAACACCTTGGTTACCATTCATGGCTTGCATAGAAACAAACCATGAGTCCAGATTCATACGTCCCAACAAGCCATACCCTGACAGCTATACATTATTGGGAAGATAATGGCAATGGTACATATTAATGGTCTTACCCAGCCAACCGTGTCATTTCACGGCCTGCGAGAACTATCCTGCCAAGCGCTTGAGACATTCTCAGTAACATTCTTCCACTTTGGTAGTAATCCTTAAAGTGACAAAATGTGGGGTTGGTCATGAGGAAGCGAGCAAATTGCATGCTGTCCACTATAACTCAGCTCAGAAAATTATTGCTTACCTCCAAAAGTTCTGCATGGGTACTATTCTGATGGCGAGGATGAGACAGGTTCAAAAACGGACGGCTAACAACCAGATAGCCAACGACAGTCGCAAGGTCTGAAATATTTTTTTTAAAGTTTATTTCAAAGACAGCTATGAATACAAGGTTACAATGATTTTGAGGAAGATACATGAACCCAACACTAAGCAACAGCATGCAACTCTATTCTTTACTTCTCTTCAAACTCACCTGTTATACTCATTTCAGTTGGGTTTGCAGTTTTTTGGATCCAAGAAAGTGTGAGTGGAACTATGCTTGAGCAAGGCTACTTTTCCATCCCCCCCCCCCTCCTGACTAAAGAACCCCGAACATTTGTTCTGAGGGTTGGAGAGGATCGTCTTTGATGTGACATGATAGAGGTGCTAAAAAGGAGTGGATTATCTGTGGAAATGAAATAATGGAGAAGTGCCCTTTGGCTTCTTCTACAAGGTGATTTTGGATATAAGCTAACCAGTAGTATTGTCAGGACAGGACTTTGGGGCAGAAGTTAAGGGGATCCACTACACAAAATGAGGAGGGCTCCCAAACACAGCAGAGTTGGCTGATGTAGTAAGCGAATTAATACATTACCATCTAATTGAGTACAGAGTCTAAAATTAGCTAAGTGCACCACTGAAGTCAACAAATTGAGAGTGAGGTTATTGTACTTATTATTATTATTATTATTTAATAAATTCATTAGTCGCTCTATCTTGCCCAGGACAACCTAAAGTGACTTCCAGCCAACTCCTCCCACCCCAACCACCAATGCAATTTCTTTTTCCTCTGGTAGCATTATCACACAAAACTCGGAGACAGGGCCGGGGGTGTTATGCACACTTACATTTGGATATGTTATGCACACTTACATTTGGCAACAATGGTATCTATGAAGCCCATAGTAAACCGGAACAAAATAAAATTGTGCAAGTGCTCTACCTATTGAAATGGAAAAAGGGGGAGAATTATTTCCAAGATATTCTATATATTTAAAGCACTGAATCAATAGCTTCTGAAACAGTCTAGTTCTCTGCCAAGTCAGCATTAAAATATATGTACGTTTGCAGGAGCAATAAGCAAATGAATGTTGAAACACACTACAGTGCACAAGAGGGAATTGTTCCACCAAGGTTGGGCACTCCATAGCCACTATCCCACTTTTGGTAAGCTTGAAATTCCCAACTTTCATTTGAAAAGGATGACTAGTCTTTTCACAAGTAATGCTAAGCAAGCACATGAGAAAGGGTAATATATATTTGCACACACAATAGTATATTAGGAATGTGCAGTGGATTATAAACAAACAAACCCAAGTCCTTGGCCAAAGCAGGGTGCTTCAGAGGGAAGTGAGAGCTGTAGGAGGTGCCTCAAAGTGAATAGGTAAACACCTCCCAAAGCACTTTCTGGTGCCTCAGCAACTTGGATGCCAAAAAAACCTGTTGCAGGCAACTTGTCTGCTAAAAGTAAAACTAATGAATCTAAGCATACCATCTCAGAAAAAGGTCAGGGTGGAGTGAGACAGTGCAGGCACCAAGGCGGGGAGAGAGCACTGAACAGCAGTGCAGCAGTGGGATGGCTGTGAGGAGTGTAATTTCCCATGGAGTTATGATGGGTGGGTGCTCAGCACTTCCTTAGCCTGCTTTCTTTCCAGCTAGGCTCACTTCCACTCTTAAAAAGCCCAGTTGGGAGAAAAACAGTTGGGGAAGAGGGAAGCAGCAAGCAGAAGAGCCCAGCACCCTGACTCACACCTTCATTGGAAATCTACTGTTGTTGGGTGGTAATACATGTTTGAAAGCACAGGTCTGCCACTGTCTTGTTCAGTTCTGCCCATATTCCAATATAATCCCCAAATTCCTGCAGTTTTTCTTTAAATCGAATACGTTTACACCAAGTCGAAGGCCATACCATCCAAATGATAAAGATACACTACCCCCACCCCCCACCCCATTTATTCTTTTGTGGAAAACTTAAATCCTCTTTCAAACCTTGCTAAATCCTTTGGTTACAAAGTCACTAAGCAACTTCTGTTTCACAACATTCATTTATCTAAGCAACCTTGGGGTGGCTCACTAAATCGAACAGGACGATACAAAATTAGTGCTTGGCAGATTGCATCCTTTTTAATGGTTACAGGGCTAGGACTTGAGGGATCAGAAATCAACCCCTCACTTAACCAAGAAGCTCACTCACTAGGAAACCTTGGGCAGATCACTATCTCTCAACCTAGCCTATCTCACAAGGCTGTTGCAAGGACAGAATGGGTAGGGGGACAACCATATGCCAAAGTGAATTCAAAGAAAAGTGGGCAATACGTGCAATAATGTAGTACAATATATAATAAGATAGCCTGTGGCAATACATTCCACGAAGTAATTTATGCACTGTGTTTGGGAAAAATATAGATTTTTTAAAAATGACATAATTTCATTAGATGATCATCTCATTAAGATATCCCTCTAGTTCTTCTGAAAAGAGCCATACACACATCATCATGCTAACTTACCAGTTTGTGGAAAGCTTTGTGAATTGTTTGTTTTTCCCTTTGATTCCCATTATAGAAAGCAATTTCTTCACTGCAGAAAGGGAAATTAAAAGAAGAATGATGATAATGCATGGACTACCTCCAACAAGAGTGACTAGAAATCAAACATGGGCTACCTGTACAGAAGAATGAGGTAGAAATCTGGTGAAAGAGTCAAGGGGTGGCAGAAGGGACTGGTCCCACCACTTTTGTCTGCAGGTAGGTGATCACAATTTTGAATGTCCCACCCCCACCCTGGTAAAAACACACACAAAAACACTCTCCCAAAATCCTTCTTGCTAGTCAAACATTAGAATAGAAAAGGGTGAACCTCTCTTCTTGCTAGGCTAAGTTTCTATGTGCAGGATTAAAGACACACACAAAATACCACATGGGAGAATTCAAAAGCATGATCCCCACCATTTGCAGAGTAAAGCACTACTCTACCCTAACACTTCGTTCTATGTGGACTATAGCATCTGTAGACCACACTTCAAAGCTGCTACAATATCAGTCCAGGAAAACGGTCCCTTCTTTGAAATGGCACAATAAGAAGCATTAAATAATTCAGAATTTTTTAGTTGTTTTAACTACAAGGAATTCAGGAGAACAGCTGATCTTGAGGATTGTGATAAGTGCAAGTTTACAAATTTTGAAAATAAAGAAACACAGAAAGGATCTTATTTCTTAGTTGGTCTTTATGACCCCCCCCCCCAAATTTTTTTTGCCTTGAAACAAATGCATACCTATTTGTAATGAGGCGGGAATTGACAAATCTGTACTCTCCTTCATATTTTTGTTCTGTGATAGTCATTTTACCAATGGGCCTTCTTAAACGTGTAAGGAAAAAGCCTGAAACAATCAAGTAGGCCATCATGGAAGCAGGGCCCTATAAATATGTAGGAAATATGACAAGAATTCCAGAACAAACTGGTTAGCAACCACAGTTTTTTTAATTAACATTTGCACATGTATGTGTGAAGAAGACATGTATAAGTTTGATTTTCCCTCAAGTATCTTAAGTAGGGGAGAACGCAAGGAAACCAAATAAGAGTTTTGAAAGTTTTAAAAGTATCTGTGTGTATGGCTCCCTGTAATAAAGAAGACTTTAGGAATGCTTGTACAGCATTGTTTTATATTGACAACAATATATTCAAATCCTTTCTAACCTAAAGCTGAAATCCTATCCACGCTTAACTGGGAATAAGTCCCACAAAACAATGTGAGATTTACTTCTGCATAAACACATAAGGGATTGCTCAACATAATTATTCAAGGGAAAAGTTAACTTTCTGGGGGGAAATGAACACTGCGGAAAACATTTCTCAAAGAAATATACTGATGAGACCAATAGATGTAGGACTGGTTGCAGGAGGCACGGGGAAAATTGGTAATACAATCCTATACAAATCTCTTCAGATGTTCCATTGAGCTTCAGTGGGATTTACCTCAAGGTAAATAATCTGCATAAAAACGTGGCCATAGTTAAATTTTACTGAGAGATTCACTGCAGTTCAGCATCCAGGTATACAACCGAGCAAGACTGTTACAATCCTCAGCTGCATGTATCGGAACAAAAAATTAGTATGGACAGCTCTGGCTTCTCTTTTAAGGTACCAATGAACCCATTAAGATGCAGGACCTTAGCCTGAGCTAATGGTATTTCTGTTGTGCTGAATTATGGGACAGATGCAGTGGAGTCTTATTACCAGAAAGGGATAATAATAGGCTGAAATGTGGTAAAATACACTCTTAGCACACAGCAAGCTGAACCACACACAGGAAAGAATGCAGACATGTGATAATTTCTTTTTTCACATGGTTGAATCTACCTCAGACTGGATAAGGGTTTTTAGGACAAACACTTCCACAAAAAGTGACGTTGAACTATTGGCAAACCATTACATTCACTCAGAAATGGAAGCCAATGAAAATTCAACAGATTGGCTATGATGCAATCACCTTCCAAGAGAGCATGGATTGTATACACTGGTGACTTGTTTGTCCATATATTATGAAATTAGCCTATAAAGTTTCAACTGTGGCTTCCCCTCATCTTTCAACATATTACCAGTGACATCAGCATTGACTTGAGAAATTTTCAAGAGCGGTTGTGGAATAAAATGGCCTGGAGTGTTTGTTCAATTTCTAAATGCTTTGGTTCCAAATGTTTCTGAATACTAGATCTATAGAAACTTCCCTGTTAATACACTGCTTGTGCTGTAGAACAAATGGGTCATTTGCAAAACAATTACTGTAGATGATGAAAAACGTGATCTTACCTGAGCTCCTATTGCACTTGTTAGTTTGAAGATATACAAAACGATATCTAAAAATGGCTGTTAAGAGAAGGTTTAATATTAGTTATCATGATAACTAAAAAAGCCAAAAAAAGACACACAACTTTCAAAAAGTCCAAGAAGTACACAACTTCTAAACAAAATGTCATGTTCTGCAAATAAACACAGCTAAATTAGCCCACACAACACTGAAATATAAGATTTATATTCATTCTCCAAGAAATCAGACATTCCATTCAATTTAGAAAACAAAGAGTTCAAAACGTAATGCAATAATATACACCATCCTATCTGTTCAGCCTATCTATTTTAGTTTGTGCCGTCTGCTCAACAAACCGTCTCTGAGAAAGTCTTTCAAGTACACAAGAGGACCCAAACGAGAGAGACAACAGTCTGGGCCTGGATGTGGGTTGGCAGACAAGAAGCCATAGATTGCAAACATGGTGTTGCAAGCTGCTTAACAGAATGTGTGGAAAGAAGAAGCAGCTCAACTAAAACTACTTCAGTTGCATGTGACATGCCCTAAATGAAAGACATTGAAGTCATTTGCAGTGTGGTGCCTAATAACTTGTGGACTAGAACTATCTTTGATGTGGCTGACTCAAGTAATGTGCTGGACTTAATGCAAGTGATTATGCTAAACAGTTACACGCTGATATTAATATACTTCTATCCTACAAATATTAAAATGAAGCTTAATTATGCAGATTATGAAATTACCAAAGAATGGCTCCTCTTTAAACTTACCTTGCTAAGGTTTGAATACAGGTCTACTACACTGTTACAAAACTTTTCTACATCTTGTGTCAGCAGCTGATCTGGATTGGCTATTCTGTTGTCCAGATTCCCCATTTTGTAATAGGTGTAAGTCCTAAAATGTGTGGAAATCAGAGAGTTAGATTAATGTGGCATTTTCTATGGAATCATGCATTTTATAAATAACTGATAGCATTTTTAACAATTAAGCACATGATTTATGACTGGTTTAAATTTAAATTTATATTAAATCATTAAAAATATTGGAGGGAGGGGAATTAGTCACTTACTGAAGATATTGCTCATATAGGTACTTGGTGAGTCGAACACGGAAACACAACTTAAGTTCGTTTAGCCCGTACTTCAAGAAGTTGTTCACCAGTGAGATCTATGAACAGCAGCAGTACAATGTTACACAAACTCAAATAAGCTAAATAAGGATTGCTTCTTTGCATCAGTAAGTGGGCAAAGTCTAAGCTGCATGAAACCCTCCACCTTAGGTTAGCTCAGATGGCATGTTAAAAACCAGGATCATCGCCCAATCGCTGCAATCCCATATAAGATTACTCAGAAGTATGCTTCAATAAACTCAGTAGGAATTACCTCTGAGCATCATGCATGGGATTGTGCTGTCAATCTGCATAAATTTGTATTCAAAATAGTTTTAAACAACAACACGGGCTTGGATCCAGAGAACTGAGTGGAAGGTGTATTAGTGCCATTTCCAAGAAATATCATGTAAGGTAACAGAAAACATTCCACTGACTATGTCTACTAGGGCTGAAAGGAGTTGCAGTTCAGCAACATCTGGAGGGCCAAAGATTATCCACTCCTGGATTCAAATGATGTTGTTTTGTTACCAGTGTGCTGCCAAAGCTTCCTGTGTCTGTTATGGGGTTTGTTTTGTTTTTATGATTTATTTATTTATGGTTGGTTGTGTAAGAGTTTCCAGAAATGGAAGAGGTTATATTGGATTTGGGGCTACATTTCTCATACAGCACTTTCCCCAAGGTCAGAAACAGCTCTTTGGTGAGCAGTGAAGTTTTCCACTAGTAGAACACCACCTCTGTATATAAGCCATGCTCTTTTCTTTTAGATGATGCACACAGGTGTCACTGAATCATCCCCTCTTCTCTCACATATCGAAGAGAACAGCTGTTTTAAGATGGCACTTACCATCTGCAAATGGTGAATCTGCTCATCTGTGAATCTGGGACACCATTTCAAGTCCAAGTATTCTTAAATATATTCTTAAATTGATTAATCTGATCCATCAACTACATGTGGCATCCCTAGTCTAAATCCTGCAGCCACAAAGTGATATCACTATTCAAAGGCTGAAAAGTTGTTTTTCTCTTCCACCCCCACCCCCCGGATCTCTAATGCCCACTTCTCACCAGTTGCCAATACCATATTTATGTAATTTTTTCTTCAACTAAAAATCTTGTAGAGGGATGAATATAAAAACTAACATGAATAGCTAACATTTCTTCATCTTAGCTGCTGTCTGCATTAAAAGAAATTACTTATACCCCTAAATACTCTGGATGTGGAGTATTTCACACACACCCCTCAACCTTTAAACTAGAGTCAAATTTATCTCACTGTCTTTAAGTTAAAGCATTATATTTACAGCCCTTTGGGATTAATTATGACCCTAGATGCATGTGCAAGTTTTTTTAAAAAACAACAACAACATGCCATTTCAATTTTTAAAACACAACAGCTAACTTTGGAGCTCATCTGAGAAGTTGGAATTGGTCACATTTACAAAAGCAATGTCAACACTTACAGCAGGCATAGCAGCGATGAAGTTGAACAAGTACCTCTTGAAATCTTTTCTGCTGCGGCCAATGATAGCACTGCAAACCACCACATGCAAAATGTTAGGCGTAAGGGAAGCAAAGCCCATCCCTCAATGGTTCCATGAAGGCAAAGTAGAAAGCCATTTAAGGTGAACACAGGACAAGAAGTTCAACAAAGAAAGCAGCAGGACTCTAGTTCCACCATACAGGCATACAGATGTGCTCCCACATCTGCCAACAAAGCAACAGCTGGTCTGCCGAAACCCTTCTCTGCGTTTCCACTGCAGCTCTAAAACAACTAACTATAGAAGCTGTTAACATGGGGAGGGCTGCGGGGCTTCCAGGAAGCTTTCTCTCTCCATGGAAGGGAACAATAGGGCTGTCACGGAACAAGCTCAGTGTTGAATTCCACCCCTCCGTGATGTACAGTTGCCCAACTTATCACTATGTCCTCATGCCCTCTCCTCATTCTCTCCCATTCAGCTTCTGTTCACAAAGAAATATGCATCCCAATGACCTCAGGACACCAGGACACCGGGATGGGAGGAGGAAGGAGCTATAATGGGCTACCACTTGAAGAGGCAGCTTCATTTCCTTTGGAAATAAATGAATAAATAGCATTTGGCCCACTGAGCCCAAACGTTTTGATTAGCAGGATTAGAAATGAAGAAAGGTGTGTTCCCCTCCCCCCCAAAAAAAATGTGAGGAGAAACCAAAAACAGTGGAGGGTGGGGAGAGGGCAAGCTCAGGAATGGGTAGGTGAATGGTGACAAGGGTTTAAAAATGTAGTGAGGACTGAGAAGTTCTGACCATCTGGTAATGCCTTGATCTAGAATGAGAATTGAAGAGAGGCTGGGGAATGGTTTACTTTGTTCTCTCTTCTGCCAAGTCAAAGGGGTTTGCTTTGGAAGAGGTAGAAAGCAACAGTGAAGATAACCGACACCATTCAGTACAACTTGTAAGACCATACATTCTGAAGCAATTAAAATAAAAAAATGAAAAAGCCACAGGAGCACCATAAACTGTACAATTTAGTTGACATTATTCAAACTAAATTTCTGAAGACATAAACTGGAAGGGAAAAAGCTAATTGCTTCAGTTATGCATCAGTTATCACAGCATAAAGGTAACAGGTGCATGCTAATATTAACAATATCTGTTTACCAGTGGAATGGAAACTACAAATTTAAAAAAGGATTTCTTGAATAGCGACAGATCCCTGCTTACGATTGCACTGCAAGAAAAAATGTACATAATTTAACAGCTCTGCTAATGACTGAAGAGTTGCTACCATTATATATTTTTACAGTGTACAGTGGAAACCTCGGTTTTCGAACATAATCTGTTCTGGAAGACAGTTCAAGTTCTGAAACATTCGAAAACTGAAAACTCAATACAGAAGCCTCAATACGGAAAACTTGATACGAAAAACTCAATATGGAAGTTGCGTGGCATGACTTCTAAGGTACGTTCGAAAACGGAAGCATTTACTTCTGGGTTTACAGTGTTCGAAAACCGCAATGTTTGTCAACAGAGACATTCGAAAACCGAGGTACCACTATATCAACATTACTGCTGACATGACAGGCATGAAACTGATTTAGCAGAGAACTAAATGTGCAAGATAAAAATAATAAAGTCAAATGGCATTTTGTGTACAATTGGTTCGCTTTTTGTATTATGAAACCCAAACAAGAAACCAAAACTCGAGCACATTCCTCTTCTTTTAAAACACAGATAGTCTCTGAATATCACTTCTGCCTACAAAACTGTATTTTATTTGCAGATTATACCCCACAGAAATAAATTATCCTGATTTATATTTTGTACAACAAATAGGAAATTTGCCACAAATTGGTCCCTCCCCCCTACCGGTATCCTGTCAACTGTTTGCTTGGATTGAGCTTTCACTCATGACAATTATAGCTACATTGGCTTGGTTCACATATCATATTAAATCAGTAGCTAACATTCCACATACACACCTTGAGATGTCATGGACCAGAACTTCCATCAGCTTCAACCAGCATAGTTAATAGCCAAGGATGATGGGAGTTGTAGTCCCACATATCGGGGGGGGGGGGAACAGATGGACGGACGGACCATATTGGCTATTGTTACATTAAACTATAGTTAAACTATGCTGTAATGCAGACACCCCCAAACTTCGGCCCTCCTGATGTTTTGGACTACAATTCCCATCTTCCCTGACCACTGGTCCTGTTAGCTAGGGATCATGGGAGTTGTAGGCCAAAACATCTGGAGGGCTGCAGTTTGGGGATGCCTGCTGTAATGCGAATGTGTAGCATGATGAACAGTTCTCACTCCACTCCTGCTCATGCCATGTTGATGGGAAACAAGATGGTCTGGCTTGTCATGACGTCCAAACTCAGAGTGTTGTAGTTTCTTCATGCTTTATTGCTTGTGTTTTGTATTTGGAGAAAGACAATCTAAGAAACCAGATTTGGACATCACAACAACCCTGACTCTTTTCACAGTGGTGTGGTGGCAGCACAAGTCAAGGATGAATGAAATAATAACTTTTCAGTGGACATACCCAGCATGCTACTCATTCCCATTAAGCATACTTAAGTTTTTAACTATGGTTTAATGAGATGTACGAGCTAGGCCACTGACTGCCTAATGGATGTTATCGGTCCCTTTTGCGCAACACACTAAACCATGGTTTAGTGAGAGATGCATAATCTGGAACAAGGCTGAGGAAAGACTTGTGCTCCCCCTGCATCTGAAACAAGTACTTCTGCAGCGTTTAATGTAATCTCAGCTTGTGGTGTGGGAACCGGCTGTTGTGGTTTAAAACAAACTCTGTTTTGTATTCTTCAAAACAAGCCAGCTTCAAGCCACAGGGGATAAATATGGAATGTTTAAGTAACTAGAGTTTGTTTTAAACCACAGTGTCTGGTTCGTATGCAAAACCAGGTGTCTGAAAAAGTGAAACTAAACACACGAGAGCAGGAGATTATGCAAGCCAAAGTTTCACTCAGGTTCATGTGGGAGGGTGATGAAGCTATGCTTAGTCTTGTTCCAGCTTGGATATATAGCACTAAACAATGATAAGCTATGATATGCAAACAGGGCCAGAGGGAAGGAAGGGTTTCCTGCTACCAGAATGAGCTGTGACAAGCCTCAAGCCCAGGTGTTCCCCTCCTCAATGTGAGAAGAACCTGAAAACATCTGCATTTGAATTTAAACTAGTCACAGTTCCCCATGACTTCTGAACTCTGTAAATTGAGATTTCTTTTAACTATCATTAGGAAGAACAAGTCATGATCAAACTGTGGTTAATTTAGAATTCACAGCTTCTCTTCCACACAGCTACAAGAGAGAACAAGAAGAGAAATAAGAGCTAGAGGCTCTTTTTGGTTCATTCTCACAGCACGAAAATAATTTACCTTCCCATCCCATTATCTTCTTACATCTAAGTCAACTGCCAATCCATTTTATGCAACCTTTGTCCCTAGTTATTGCAATCTTATACGTCACACGGGTATATCACGCAAGGATCAAATAAGAAATGCTTACCTCTCAATAACGGTTCCATTCTGAATCATCCAAATATCACAGTATGTGCGAAGTATCAGCATCATTGCAATAAGTAGCAAATAACCTGTCTAGTAAAAGTAAAGTGAGGTGTCAGTGTTCACAGATGATCATTCCTTAATGAGTTTTCTACAAACAGCCTAGAGTCTTTCTTCAATTACAAAGGACAGGGCACAAATTTTAGTCATTTGCTAACAGTCCAGGTTCAACTAAATAACTTTCATCCAAAATACCTTAAGGACCGCCTGATTCCTTATGCTCCACCTTCATCACTAAGATCCTATGATTGGACACTTCTGGTGGCTCCCTTGCCCCTGAGTTTCGGCTGGCCTTCACCAGAGACTCAGGAAAAGTTTATTTTAAGAAAAAGGCCAGGAAATGTCTATGTGTTGGATCCAGACTGCCTCTAGGCAAATCTCAACCATGAGGTGCTACCCTGTTTCTCATATTTTAAGACATACCTATAAAATAAGCCATAGCAGGATTTTTAAGCATTCAAGGAATATAAGCCATACCCCGAAAATAAGACATAGTGATAGGTGCAGCAGCAATGCCGGCCGCAGCAGGAGGAGGAGGAAAAAAATAAGACATCCCTTGAAAATAAGCCATAGTGTGTTTTTTTGAGGAAAAAATAAATATAAGACATGTCTTATAATATGAGAAACACGGTATGTGGAACAATATAAATGGACTCCCTTTCTCCCTGTATGCTGGAAAAGACTGTTCTGCCCCCTCCCTGAACAATGCTGCTCTAAAGGGTTGGGTGACCCTTCAGAAAAGTCTTAGAGGCAGTGTTGGGGGCTGCAGGTAGAAGGGGAATTGGCACAAATTCTCTCCCCTCACTGGATTTCCCTCTGGAATAGAAGGACCCTTTCATTCTTGGAAGGGCAAATCTGGATGCAATGCTGTGAAGTTAAATAAAAAGCTGAAAAACATTTTAACCTGGATTAAACAGAAAGCTAGGCTAAAGAAAATAGTAGAAACCATCTTATGTAAATTCATCTATAGCCACTGCTGCGTCCCATATTTATGAGGCTCAGTTCTCACAGCAGGTCTGCAATACCCAATTTTCTTGATGTTATCAATAGATATTCAATGACATATGAATAAGGAATCATAAACATTGTGCAGCTGGGGGAAAAGAGAAAGTAAAGAGAAAATGTGGGGAGAGGGGTAATGATATTTAGTTCTATTGCATGGTGTTCATGCAGGGATTTTGTGTCAGCATCATGTCAGTAGGTTCTTTACATATATGGTGTATATACCTATATATTATTGGCATTGTGAGAGATTGGAGGTCTAGAGCTTGGTGGTTATATTCAGTTGGTTGCAGTGTGGTTTGTTTGTTTGTATGTATGTATGTATGTATGTGTGCATGGTTGGGTGGGGGTTGTATAGCCATATCAATTCATATGCTGTTGAGTGGGATAAGTCATTGTCTTGTGCTGAATGCGAACAAACTGTAAAAAAGACTATGATTTGAAAGTGGAGACACTATATGTACTTTTTCTTTTTTCTTTTGTTTATTTGCTAGTAACACAAGAAAATCTTTAATAAAAAGTATTTAATTTTTTTTTTTTAAAAAGGAATAAGTTGTATGGTCCTCAATTTTTAAGTCATCAGATATATGAGAAATAATGTATATTGGAACCCATCAATTTGAATCTAAAATGCATATTGTAAGCCATTACTATGAGCCCAACTTAATACTGGTAACTGAAAAGGCTGCCTGGAAAATAGTTTGATATAAATGACATCAGAAAGTGACCAGATTATCAGAATCACGGTGACAGGTAAAAGCAACATAATTAGACAGGTTGATTGTTCTTCATTTGCAGCTTACCTCTTTACAAAATGTTCTAGGGACCATAACGCTCAGGATTTGTCGTATTCTTGCAAAAAATACTCTGTCTACTACAGCTCGTTCCTTCTTGACTTCTTTCTGCACATGAAAAGATAACACAAGACAATTATCTTCCTGTTTTCTTTTTGCATTCCATATTGGTCAACTGACAGCATAGTATTAGATGCCATGCATACAACTGTATTTTAATCACTCTGAAACAGTCAACCCATTCTACATGAATTGCTGTTGGAACCCTAAATCTACCAAATACTACATAACCTTCCATTTTTTCAAAGAGGAAAATGTTTGCCTGCAGTCACCAGTACTTACTCATGAATGGATCCATTAGCTTGGAGGCTCCAGTTTGCCGCATAAGATTCTTGCCGGCCAATGCACACCCAATAAAAGCCTGAAGAGGACCTAGCTGGAGAAGGTTTTACTTCAAGAAGCAGTGGGCTACAGCATTTCCAATCAGATCTACTCATGAGTAAGCAAGGAATCTATTCTGTTATCTCACACAGGAAGTCTGGGTGCTTTCTTCCAAACAATTATTCTGCTGCTCATTGCAGGTGTAAACTGCATGGGGAGGAGGATTAATGATCTCTCCTTATCCTGGCATTGAAACCCATGGGTGCATGGCCCTTCTATACATCAGAAGCAGAATTGAACAATACACATAGGCATCACACTTTGCAATATTTCCAAACTAAAGCTAGATGGGGAAAAGTCACACAGTGGTAAACAAACTAAGCAAAAAAGCATCAGAAATGTTTCCTTTATGAAACATGGACAAGAAAGAAAAACCAGTATTATTTAATATATTTCAGAGTGCTCGGAAAAGAAAGGTATAGTGCCCAAGCATTAGCACCATTTAAAATATACTTTCTCTTGTCCGTACAAAATGCAAAATACAAATTTATCCAAAGTATTTTCATTTGCAAACACTACAGAAAAGCCACATTGATATTTTAGACTTCCGGTCTGCTACGCTGGCAAGAGGACGCAGAGACCTCGAGCTCTGAGGTCTCTGGCATTGCGGGGGGGGGAATCCGCGGGGCGCGCGGATTCCCCACAAGAACCCTGGGAAGAGCGTCCCGGGGGCTTAGCAGCCCAGCAGAGCTCCAAAATTTCACGATTCCTCTGCTGCCCAGGAGACTCAGTAGAGCCAGCCGAGAGCCAGCGGAGTGGAGTTGCGGGAGCCATTTTGGGCACCACCATCACCTCCAAGAAGCGAAGCCCCGAGTCTTCTACCAGCAAGCGGCAGATTCTTCCAAAGAAACAAAAGATCTGGACAAAGTAAGTGAAATCTCTAATTGGAATTATCGAAATTTAATTGGAATTATAGGAAGAGATTCCAAAAAACGGAAGTCGATCTCTTCCTACTGTGGACTTTAGAGGCGCGAAAATATCCCTAAGCCGAAAGGGAGAATGATTGCCTTTATAACTCCAAAGAAAAAAAGCTTTTTTTTCAACCCCTTCTTGACCCTGGAGCTGGCACCCTACGAGGCTCAGCAAGGTTACTAAGAAATAAATTTGACAGCTGTCAAAAAGGGAAAGAAGGAGAAAATTTTCGTTAAGGACGTTATTTGATATTGGAAGATGTTAAAGACTTGGAAAATGGTTAGCCAGGATGGAGGTCACCGTTTTTAAGGAAGGAAATTTCCAGTGTCTACTGTCTTCTAATCTTCATTCTGTTTGTGGTTAAGAAAGAATGTCAACACCCTATTCAGCAGCCTTCCAGCAGACTGTGCTAAACTACTTGGAAATTCTAGGAGACATGAGAGATCTCTTAAAGGGACAGGAACAATTTAGTTCACCGCTGGCGAGTACAGTGGACCACGGACAGGACCAAGAGGCTACTTCTGAAAATGAAAGGGATCTCAAAAATCAAGAAGAGGATGATGCTCAACAAAAGGTGGGAAAAGAAGAAGATGAAGAGAAGAGTACTAACATCAGCAGTTCTGGGAACTCAATTGAGAAGGCAATCTCTGTGGAGAAGCATCACCCCCAATGGAAAATGATTTTTGAAAATGCGGAAACTGGGAGAAATGGAAAAGGGAGAAGTGAGATTGAGGGGGGGAGAAGGCAGAGGGAGGGGAGGACAGAGACCGGAATTTTGAACTGGGACAGATTTGGTGTGGGATGAAAAACTGGTAAACTGGTATTTAGGCTGGCTGAAAAACGGCTCTGAAATCTTGGCTTGATGAAGGAAATGCTGGACCAAATGGGGGAAAGACTCCGGGGGGGAGGAGAGGGCATTTAAGAGAATAATGTTAATATGTTTGGTTAGAGATATTAATAATATGTAACAATTGACATTTCTTATGGGAGGTGGAGGAAGGGCTGGGGAAAGAAATTTTAGATTTGTGGAGTAGTAATGCTATGTTTAGTTAGGTAGTTGGGGGGATAGCCACCTATCTTCCTCCCTATCGACCCGAAGCCTCTGGTGGCAGGGGGGGGCTCTGGGGGGGGAGGGAGGGGTGGAAGGAGACCCAACTACAAAATAGACCTCCCTTGGATGGTCGCACCACATAGGTGCCTCTTGTGGCAGGAGGGGGCCTGTGGGGAGGCGGCACGAAGGAGGTGGGAAATAATGTTGATTTTTAAGAATAAGAATTGGAATTATGAATAAGAAACCTGCCATAATTATATTAAGAATTATGAAAATCAGGAAGAAGGGATCTGAGGAAGTCACAAATACAATGTCTAACAAAGTAAGAAATTGATATTTTTTAATTGTTTGTTTGTTTGTGTATTATGCTGGAGGATATAAATGGTTGGGGGGCTACCTATCTCAATCTCTCCTTATGTCTTGGGGCCTCCTGGTGGCAGGGGGGGGTCCAGGAGCTAAGGAGAGGGGGGTGAGGACAAACCCAGCTTCAAAATGGACTACCTTCGACTCGCAACACCCACAGGATCCACTTGTGGCAGAAGGGGACTTGTGGGGGGAGGGAGGGAAGGTGGACAGAAATGTTTTTTTTTATGTCTTGTCTTTTTGTGTTATCATATAAAACTAATAAAAATTATTTTTTTTAAAAAAAAAAAAAAAGCCACATTGATATTTTAGATGATTTACTCCAATTGTGCTGAGATCCAATATTCACATACCTGGTAAGAAGCCCCATTGAATTTAATGAAACTTACCGTACTTCCAAGCAAACATGTACAGAACTGCACTGTCAATCTACCAGCATCACTCAAAAACAACAGGAATATCGTTTCCCCACTCTATAAAAATCTAGATAAATAATCCCTTTTCTAAGGTATTGTTTACTGAATTGAACAAAGACTATACTATAAAGCCATTTATCGAGCTGTTCGGTGGAATTATTAGATATTAGCAACCACCTAATCTGCATTAACATTGCTCAATTTAGTAAGACTCACCTCATTGCCAGGTAATGTTTTTCCACTTTTCTTTCTGCAAACAGAATAGTTATTTTAGTTATTTTCTTGGTTCAGAGGAAGAGTTATTCAAAAGACATCATATAAAAATATCAAAAACCTTAAATTGTTTCTTTACTAGGTAGAGAGAGTCCCATAGACTGCAAGAAGATCAAACCTATCCATTCTGAAGGAAATCAGCCCTGAGTGCTCACAGATCCTGAAGCTGAGGCTCCAATACTTTGGCCACCTCATGAGAAGAGAAGACTCCCTAGAAAAGACCCTGATGTTGGGAAAGATTGAGGGCACAAGGAGAAGGGGATGACAGACGACGAGATGGTTGGACAGTGTTCTTGAAGCCACCAACATGAGTCTGACCAAACTGCGGGAGGCAGTGGAAGACAGGGGTGCCTGGCATGCTCTGGTCCATGGGGTGACAAAGAGTCGGACACGACTAAACGACTAAACAAGAACAACTAGGTAGAGCAAGAGTAATGCACAGCAGTTTTTTGGAAATGAAAGCAGTTTACACAAAGCATACAGAAGCCGATTTTCAACCGCAGAAGAAATGCATCCTTTATGCATTCCCCCTTGCCCCCTGGTTTTGTTGTTGTTTTGTCATGGTATGTAATTCTAGTATAAAATCAATTATTCAAGATAAAAGCTAGCAACATTAAAGCGGCCAAATATTCTACTGGAAACTTTTTCATATCAATGACATCATTTCTACTGTCTTCATGTACTGCAGACACCCTGCTCTAATTTGCTCCTGTGCTGGTTGGGGGGGGGAGTTATACATCCTTACAACTCCCATTACTACCAGGAAATAGTCTATTCTTAAAAAAAAAGGTATTGAAGCCTGAAAACTGAACCCCACACTGTCAGGTGGACAGTTATCAGAAACGACCACAGGATTCATATGGGCCTTAGTGTTCAATTTTACATAAACAGCTGCAGGAATGTTTCAAGATTTTAATGGTTCTACATTGTAAGTCTTGAGATAAGCATTATCAGCCTAAATAAGTGAGATTTGCAGGGGGGGGGAGGACATGAAATACATTATGGCTGGTAAGTTGGTCTCCTGATTGTATTCAGGGTAGTGGGGGCAGAAAGCATAAATTAACACTGTCGGGGTTATTTTGCAGAAAGATAGTTTTCATTGACATATTCTCCCCTGCCCTGGATATATATTATCGAAGAGCTATGATACAAAAGAACCCATTACCATCAAAAATTTTAATGAATACCTAAGGGAAGTTTATAAATTACTTGAACACACACAAAAATCAACGTTATTAATGAGAAAAATAATTTGGACAATTGAGCATTGAAAGTTCCTTTGATGTCTCAGCACTCGTTCACATGTTATAAGCATTTATGTGTTCCATATAAAGAATATAGAATTGGGGTGGGACATTTACTATCTCTCTAAGTTACACCCTGCTGGTATGGCCCCGCCCCAGCATCCACACATGTGTGTATGAGCATGATGCGCAGGGACAGACAGGTTAGGCTAGAACAGCACTAGCCGTAACTTAAAATTCCTGCCTGGGGGAATTATGGCAATACGCTTTAAAAGATTAAAAGTACAAGACGCATAGTTAATCATTCTGGTACAACCTGATTCACTGGGTGTGGCACCAGTTCACAGGTTATTTCTGGCAATGTCGCCTACAATGTGCAACTCAGTTACGAACACAATGAGATCCTTTACTCCCGTTTAGGCAGCAAGCCTATACTCCCTTAGGTGGGAGAAATCCGCACTGGACTCGGTAGAATCTACTTCTTAGTACAGTACTGCACATATAAGGTTACACTGCTAATCAAGATGTAGCTCTTGGAAGACCTTTTTTCATTAAAGGGTCTTTAAGTTTCCAGAGAGAGCCAGAAGTTACAATTCTACCAAAGGGCACAATATTGTACTTGGAAGTTTGGTACCAATTTAAAAAAAAAACGTGAGGAGAGCCTGTTGAATCAGACCAATTTCCCATCTAGTCGAGCAAGAGTCTCGCAGCGGCCAACCAGATGCCTGTGGGAACCCCCCCAGCAGAACCCAAGTGCAACAACAAACTCTCTTCCTGAGATTTCCATCATTACTGCCTCCAAACATGGCGGCAGAGAGTAGCCATCATGGCTAGTAGCCTTGAGCATTGTTTTAACTATGGAAAGGCGGCATACAAATAAAATGATGACAATGATGATGATGATGATGATGATGATGACTGACAGCCTTATTGCCTGTGAATTAGCCTAATCCTCTTTTAAAGCCATCCAATCTTTTAAAGCCATCTTATCACTGCTTCCTGTGGGAGTGAATGCCATTGTTTAACTCTCTGAGCTGCTTAAGAAGTACATACTTCCTTTTTGTAGGTTAGACTGACATGGGGACAAAGACACAACAAGAACCCGCCAACAGCATTCGAATAAATGTGGTTAACCTGATCTAAAAACACATGCACGGGGTGTTTTTTGTTTTCCACCTCCACCATTCTGCCCGGACACTGAGGTCCAGCACCAAGGGCCTTCTGGCGGTTCCCTCATTGCGAGAAGCCAAGTTGCAGGGAACTAGGCAGAGGGCCTTCTCGGTGGTGGCGCCTGCCCTGTGGAACGCCCTCCCAACAGATGTCAAAGAGGAAAACAACTACCAGACTTTTAGAAGACATCTGAAGGCAGCCCTGTTCAGGGAGGCTTTTAATGTTTAATAGATTATTGTGTTTTATTTTTCTGTTGGAAGCCGCCCAGAGTGGCTGGGGAAACCCAGCCAGATGGGCGGGGTATAAATAATAAATTATTATTATTATTATATTCACACACAAAACAAAGTTCACCACAGAAAATCAAAAATGTACAATCACAACCTAGGCCAACCCCCAACCTCTCTCAACACTAAAGGAACACAAACAAATAGCAAAGAGAACCTGCACAAGCGACGCTGACACAAAACCCCACACATACATTAAGTAAAATAGAAACATTGCCACCTGACCTCTCCCCACTCACCATTCCCTCCTCCACCTCTTTCCCCCTTTTCTTCCTAATGTCCCACAACGAAAGAAACTGATCTGTAGAAAATGTAACTTGAAAATGAGACATTGCACATACTTTTGTAAACCAATAAATCTTTAATAAAAATATATTTAAAAAGAAGAAGTGTCCCTTTATGTGTTCAGAATCTTCCAACATCATGTAGTGATATGATTTATCCCTTCATACTCACTTATTGGCAATCCATTTTTTTCTAGAAAAATAGGTGATGGTACTCACCATGAAGTTGTTACAGTAAGTGTTACACTTTTAAACAACAACAAAAAGAGGTGCCGGTACTGGGTACCCTTGAGTACCCCCAGGAAAGCACTACTTATTGGCCAGCTAGTGACTGAAGTTTAAGCGAGTGACTGTGTTGAGATATCAGCAAATAATTCTATTTATATTTAAAGAGAACCAATGTTTTATTTTTAGAATTTGAAACACTGTAGAATAATAACCTATTATAGGAGCATGGAGATAATCTTATAGCCAAAGGTAAGTAGCAAAAACAAGGTTCTCTCATGGTAAGCCTCAAAATTCTATAGGCTTATAAAAACCGCATTGAAATAATGACTTGAAACCTGCCGAAACATTGTCTACTTGATGAGGTCTACAAAAATGCCACTTTTCAAACTGATTAGATAATAATTGCCTTCAATACATCAAGTTGAAATGTGCTGAAAACACTTTGACCCTCTATTCTGAGTTATTAAGAAGGTACATAATGTATTACTTTCCCATTTTAGGGAGAGCTATTGATGTTTGCACTCAGGTTTCATCTGGAGCCCATGTTTTCATTGGTTTGGTGAAGTTTTGATCAGTGGTTCAAGTTATTCAGGTTTTCCAGCCCCATTAAAATATATAAAAAAGGTTCTGGAAAAATGTGTTGAACGTGGCTGAAAGCAAAAGTAAAGCTAAAATCCTGCAAGGACGGAAGTGTTTGCAGACAGAGTAACCTAGTAGATGCTATGTCCAATGACTATGTACATACAGTGGCACCTCGGTTTACAAACTTAATCTGTTCCAGCAGTCCATTCCTAAACCGAAACTGTTCTTAAACCGAGGTGCGCTTTCCCTAATGAGGCCTCCCGCCGCCAGTGCCCTTCCACCGTTCGGATTCCGTTCTTCGACCGAGGTAAAGTTCACAAACCGGGACACTACTTCGGGTTTTGTGGAATTCGTAAACCGAATCATTCGTAAACAGGACTGTTCTTAAACCAAGGTACCACTGTATCATGAAAAACTGTATCACAGTGTGGTACACTGGTTACAAAAGGGTTCATCAACCTTTCCGGGTCCGTGGAAACATTTGGAAACTTGACAAAGTGTCGTGGGAGAACCACACCTACAATAGACACACATGCATGCAACCCACTCATACAGCATCCATATATATACGCCCACATCCCATAGAGAACGCCACACTCAGAAGTTCCTCTCCCCAAGGAAAGTTTGCCAAGAGAAATTGCCAATCTCTTCCAGTATTTTGCCAATCTCTTCCAGTATTTAATTTCACAAACATGTAGTTTGCCAATCTCTTCCAGTATTTAATTTCACAACATGTGAGGAGAGAGAATGACCGCGACAATGCATGCATGTGAGATAGAATCAAGGACCTGGAAGGGACACATAGGGAATCTCTGTGCAATGGAGGAATCTAAACTAAAGCATACATGACAGATGGCCATCCAACCTCTGTTTGTTTAGTTGCTCAAGAAATCAAATCACTAGAGGTGCCCACACCCCACACCAGTGCCAGATTTACATACAGTATAAGCTAAACAAGCTATAGCTTACGCAACACTCTCTTGCCCCCCCCCCCCAAAAAAAAAATTAAATGGAAAAAACACTGGATGTACATTTCCTAAATATAAGATAAAGAAAACAAATAAAATAAAACCAACATGCAGCAGCAGTGTTTTGTGTTGTGTGTGGACCTATTAGGTCCATAAATTACCATATAGCATATATTCAACACAGAAAACAGTGAAAATTTGTTGTCGACAAAGGACAGCTGGTCATATAAAGGGCCCCATTATCTTCAGTAGTTTAGGGCCTCATCAAACCTAAATCCGGCCCTGCCCACAATCCACACTCTCAAACTATGACCTACATTGAACACCAACTCTGCCCTACACTGAGATCCCCAACAGCACCCCTAAAACACTGTTCCACACTGAAACTCATATACATCCTGCAACACACTGAAGCCCACCACATACCACCTTAGCAACACAGGGCTCAGTTGCTTCATAAAGTAATACAGGACCAGTACTATGTGGGACCATCTCTGCTGGTCCCAGACACTCCATCTAAATTTGGGCATGAGTGCATGCAGGGAAAGCTATAAGCAAGTCCAATTTGTGACACTGCGTAACATCACTGCTGATCACAGGCTATGTCTGTTAAGGCAGGTGACCCAGAGTGGTGAAGGGTCCCAAAGTCCCAGGGGTCTCCTTCCACTAATCCTTCCCAGAGATTGGAAGCAAGGTGGCAAAGTGTTCCCACAGCCCTTTGCCAGGACTGTTTGTGCAGGTGGTATCTGGTCACTCCCTCTGTTACCGTTGTTCTCCCCTCCCTTCTCTTCTTAGAAAGTTCCTGGAAGAGGATTGACAAAGTGGAGGCATTTCCTCTCCTCCTACAAATTCCACCCAAGTTGCTATAGCCAGGTAAAAAGTAGAACCCTGAGTGCCAGTGACTGGACTGGTTGGGGGCAAGTATTTGCAACTGATACCAGTGTTGAGACAGGAAGCTGCCTATATATGATTCCAGGTTTCCACAAAATGAAGCATGTTCAAACAAGAACCCCAAAACATTTCATTTCTGTTTCTGGCACTGGTCATTGCAATTTGTTGTGCAGCTCTTTTTAGCAATTTTTTATACAGTATTAAGGAAAACACAATTTTCTTTCTACGATAGCAAAGACTTATGTACGCCTTTGGCTGCTCTACCACATTTCCTTTTTCATCTGTGTAGCATGCCAAGTACAGGAATCAAAGTGCAAAGGTAATGTAATAAAGTAATACATTACCTTTTACCTAGAAGAGCTTTCTTCTAACTATGCTATGCCAGCAGGGAAATGAGCGTACAGATTTATGCATCAGAACAGTGCACACAGACACTTGCCCACAACTGCAAATTCCTTCAACGCTTTCTTCTGGGAATATTTTGTCCTTGTTGGGTACTTACTACTCTCCAAAAACCTCTCTTGTGATGCTTCTAAAACACTTTTAAAAGCTAGGAAAACAATGTGCTAAAATACACAAACCACTGTAACAAGGACTGTGAGCCAGCTAAAGAAAAACTTTAAGTCAATTGACTGAGTTTAGTCAATGGATAAAATCTCAATAAATTTACATACAACAAAAATAGTTCTAAATAAAAGCAAAGCTTTCTTTTTCAGTGATTTGCACATGTCCACAACAAACACATTTTCTCTCGTACATGAAGGAATGGCTCTTTCAAGACAGCACTTGCCACCTGCTGTTCTTATAAGTACTTGCATTATGAATTGACTGGGAGCACATTTTTAGTTGATCAAACTGTTCTGAATCATTTATTCTAACTGATTAATGAAAAAGTTGCAGTCCTGACTATAATAACTTGACTCTCACCCCAAATGTATTATCTTCCCCTTTTTCATGTTCTCTCTTTGTATTCCACTGCACAATACTGTACAACCTTTGGGCTACAGTGCCACAGATTTATGCAACATTAAGCCACAGGAGCGAACAGTAGGCCTTTGTGCAAGTTATGTTCTAAGACCTCTGTGCTAGTCAAGTCTCATGATATTCTTTTGGGAGAGACTGTGAAAGGAAGAAAATGCAGGAGTGCTTTTCAGCACTACAAAGAATCTCGCTACTAGCCCAGAAAATATGGTGACTGAGAGTGGATGCTGAGGCCAAACAACAGGGGAGACCACAGTTGCATTCATGGCCTGCAGGTATACTACCCCAAAGAACCTGACTGCAAGGAAGAGAATTCTGGACTAGATGGACCTTGGGACTGCATCCGCACATAACACTAAGCCAAATCATGACTAGTGTAAATGTATGGGGTTTGTAGGGAGGTGATTGCAGCCACTTTGCTCCTCTCCAGTCCTCTTAGCTTACATTGACTGAATGTGCCATAAAAAAAAATCCTGGATCATGGTTAAGCTCTCTCCTCCTTAACCATGAGCAGTAGTTGAGGTTTGCTTTTAGTTGCAGGTAGTGACTGAGGAAAGAGCTTAACCACAATCCCAGGTTTGCACAACATGCAAAGCCAAACCTTGGCTTAGCTATCAAGGCTTAGTTATTAGGTTATAAAGCCCTTATAAACAACCTATGAGATTGTTCCACCCTACATGTGACCATGCAACCACTTTGATTGGCAGAATGGGCACTACTGCAGGTGCTACATAGCACCCGTTCTGCATTTGTAAGAACTTGATTGTTTAGTGCAGTGCCGTGGCACCCTGGGGTGCCTTAAATGATGATCAGCGGTGTCACAGGCATCCCTGGCCTCTGTCCCTCTTTCCTTCCCTCCCTCCTCTGATTCCCTCTTGCATCTCTGCCTGCAAAAGGCTTGCACAGCTGTTTGTTGCAGCAGCCCTTGGCTACAACCTTCCCAGGTGAATGGTGCTGCTGGGCTGGCCAGGGGGCCTCGGTGTTGGGAATGGACAGAAAAGCCCCAGGCCCTATGGGGCAGTGTGAGGAAGCACCTGTCTTTGGGGCGGGAGGCAGCTCAGAGACCAGGGGAGAGGAAAGGAGGCTGAGGGAGTACTCCACACGGAAGGGTATTTGAGAAAGGGTGAGAGGCTGCCAGCTGTGCAGTAAAGGGATGACATAACTGGGCTCCCAAGCCTCACAGGGGTGCCGCAGTAAGAATGTACATGTACAGAATGTACAGTGTACTCTACTTACGAATTTAATGCGTTCCGAACGCACATTCGTAAGTCGAAAAAAATTGTAAGTCAAATCCCATAGGAATGTATTGGGAGAGGCTTCCGGTTGACCACGCCATCTTGCTCAGACGGGGGTCCGCACAGCGGAGCGGACCTCGGCGCTTCAGAGGTGGAGGGAATCGTTCCAGCGAAGCGAAACCTCCTTAAAAGCCCCAAATCGAGCTTTTTGGGGACAGATTTTGCCTGGCGGCGCCAAAAGCGGGCTCTCTCCTCCCCGGATCGGCTTTGTTTAAGCCCCCGAGAGCGAGGAGGTGAACCGCGGCGGACAGGCTGACATTGCTGCTCTGAGAGTGCGAAGCTGCGAGTCTGGGAAGTGGAGGTGGCCAATTCTTCAAAGAACATTCAGCAAATGAATAGACTGTGAGTAATTTGGATTCTTTGGAATGTAAATTAAGGCAACAATTTGGACCTGGGAGAGAGGGGAAAAGAGGAAGCCACCCCCCCCCTACGGTAACATAAGAGACAGTAAACAGAAACCCGAAGCCGTAAACAGAAGATTTCAACTTAAAAGGATTCCTCAAAGGCATCAAAGAGAATCTCCCCTAAATGCAGGGTAAAAGGGGAGAGAGACTGTGGTTGTGATTGCCCTGCAGAAAGAAGTTAAGACTAAGAAAGACCTTTCTGTTCCTCGGGAGCCGGCAGCCCAGACAATCCAGTGAGTTGATCAGGATTTATAGTTAAATTCTATTTCTATCTTTATCTCTGGACTTTTTGGAAATTCTTTTTTGGTTTATATACTTTTGAAATGTGAGTTCGAACTTTATTTTTAAGAATGCAGCCAGCTTGTTAAAATGGAGTCGAGAAAATAGACTGCGATTATATTCCACCCCATGTGACAAGTTTTGACCTTGACAGGACTGAACTATGTCAACAAAAAGGTACCCGCCTGAGTTTCAGCGGACTGTTTTGACCTTAATGTGGGAAGCAAGAATAGAACTATGTCAAGAGGAGACACAACGGCAAGTGTTACAGCAACAATTCCAGATGATGATGGCAGAATATGATTTCTTAGAAGATGAAGCTTTTGAAACTGAAGAAGACGAATGTGAGAATGACAATGATGAGGACTGTGATGACTTAACACAAAATGAAGCCCATCACGAAAAAAATGATGATTTTACTCTACAAAAAGTTGGATGGAGTGCCTCCCCTTCGAGGGGGGCACGATTGGACTTACTGGAACTCCAGAATGACCACAGGGAAGAAGGAAAAATTAAGCAGAGAAGAGAAGAAGCTCAGGGGTCTGATATGGAGGCCTGGATGGCAAAAGACTGTAAACAGGGGGTGGGGTGAAGGGAAAGTGAAGTTGTGATTGTAAGGATGGGTTAATAGGACTATAACTGGACTGCTGACTATGGAACTTGCTGGATTGGTGGGGTGGAGCCAGTACTCGGGGGGGGTGTAAGGTTAGTTTGGGAATAATTATAGGTTTAAAAAGTGAATTGATTCTGGAAAAAGGTGAAAATATGGAGGCCTATAGAGGGGTAAAAATTAGGCACGGGAAGAAAAAATGGGAGTTTGATTTCTCAGTGATTGGACAATAGGCGAAAATGATAATAGTTAGTTTATAAGTGGTACAAGATATAAAGGTGTATGTTATAAAATATGAACTATGAAACTGTTGAAGATGATAAATAAGGGAGGAAAACCGGGGAAGGGGGGAGGGTGGGGAAGCCCACAAAATATGGTTTAACAATTATGAATTTAACAATTATGATGAATTTTTTTTTGTCTTTTTTCCTTTTTGTCTTTTTTTTTCTTCTCTTTTTTCTCTTTTTCTCTTTTTGTATTTTCTTTTTTTTTTGGTATGACAATAGATGGTTGGATGGATGAACTCCTGCGTACTGCCCTGGTTCACTGGAGCTCCCTGGTGGCAGGGGGGGGCTTCGGGGGCAGGGGAGGGGGAGGAGGACAGAAACCCAATCATAAAATGGACCACTTCTGACTGTTCACCTGCGTGGGATACTTCTGTGGCAGGGGAGGACCCATGGAGGGGGGTGGGAAGAAGGTGGAAAAGGTGTATATGTATGTACCATCTTTTGTAATTTGTAAAATCAATAAAAATTATGTTTAAAAAAAAAAAAGGAATGTATTGGGAGAAAAAAATTGTAAGTCGAAGCAACCCTATCTAAAAATTCACAAGTAGAAAAAATCCTATCTAAACAGCATCCAAGATGGCGGACGGAGCTCCATTCGTAAGTAGAAACATTCGTAAGTAGAGTTAATTGTAAGTAGAGGTACCACTGTAGTTGTCAAGGGAGCCATGGACTCAAAAAGGTTGAAAACCTCTGGTTTAGTGTGACAGCACCTGTACTTTGTAACTCCCTGCCTATTGACACCAATGAGTGACAATCACTGCACTCTATTCAGCGCCTGAAAGCACATCAAAGTGCAAGTAGATAAATAGGTAGTGCTCCGGCGGGAAGGTAAATGGCGTTTCCGTGCTCTGCTCTAGTTTCACCAGAAGCGGCTTAGTCATGCTGGTCACAGGACCCGGAAAAACTGTCTGCGGACAAATGTCCGCTCACTCGGCCAGTAAAGCAAGATGAGCGCCGCAACCCAAGAGTCATTCACGACTGGACTTAACCCCCCCCCCAAAAAAAACTTTTGTGTCTGGATTATTTTCACTTTTTGAAATATGGTAACCCTAAACAGTTTGATCTTTACGTGGAACATCTAGCACTAATGCAGGCATGGGAAAACCTTTTCAGCTGAAGGGCAAAATTCCCGCATAAAACCCTTCTGGGAGGGAATGGCTTTGACTCTTACCTTTGTATAGTAGGTTACATTCCGGACACACAAAAGTCAGGTTTACACGCACAGACATGCTCCATTCAGGCAAGCAATGGATAGTATGGATAGTTCAAGGACACATTCCATTTCAAGGACCATCACTCAAGGAGGGTGTGAAGGCAGTGAGGGGGTTATGGCCATAGAAGAGGGTACACATGCCAAGGAGAGATCATGGCCTAGGGAGGGTCCTGAGGGCCAGACACACAACCCCGAGGCTCCCCACCCCTTTTCTAGTGAAATGAAAGACCCAATGGCTTCAGAAAGCATGTAACCTGCAAACATTCAAGGACATATACACTGCAATGCTACTATTTACAGGCCAGTCACAACAGTATTTCTCAGGTTGTCTGCCCTCAACTTTCACCTTGTTCCCCCAACGCTATTGGGGCAAAGAGTAAAGTGTATTGAATGACTCATGTTCACCAATATCAAACTTCCTACACTGTAATAACCAAGCAAAATTCCTTTCAGTAGGGGAAAGGTCAATACGCTTGCTTGAGTTTGCATCACCATTTTAACACCTACAGAACTCTGTAATCATGATCAAACTCTTGTCAGGAGAGTTGGTAATATAGACTATAAAGCCCTTTACAATAAATTGCACAATATCCTAATCAAAGTCAACATCAAATTGGGATGAAACATTGTAAGCAAATGGATTAATTAAAACAGGTGTCCTAATGTAGGCACCTACAAATCTTTTCACCAGTAACAAGTGTCTCTTTTCTCCAGCAATAAGGACAACAAACAACACACATCCTTTCCTCCTAAGCTGTTTCTTATCTTCTTCAAGGGAGAGAAGATCCCACATGTCTCTCTACACCTTTGTGTCAGGTAAACAAAAGTTTAGTGTTATGGGCAGCTGTTGTCCTTCTGCTGCAGAAAAGGTGTTTTCTTTCTAACCCTGAATCCAGACCAATAATTTGTAGATAGTGTGGTAGGGATACTAAAGGCCTGGTGTTGTTGTTGTTGTTTAGTCGTTTAGTCGTATCCGACTCTTCGTGACCCCATGGACCATAGCACGCCAGGCACTCCTGTCTTGCACTGCCTCCCGCAGTTTGGTCAAACTCATGTTCGTAGCTTCGAGAACACTGTCCAACCATCTTGTCCTCTGTCGTCCCCTTCTCCTAGTGCCCTCAATCTTTCCCAACATCAGGGTCTTTTCCAAGGATTCTTCTCTTCTCATGAGGTGGCCAAAGTATTGGAGCCTCAGCTTCACGATCTGTCCTTCCAGGGAGCACTCAGGGCTGATTTCCTTAAGAATGGATAGGTTTGATCTTCTTGCAGTCCATGGGACTCTCAAGAGTCTCCTCCAGCACCATAATTCAAAAGCATCAATTCTTCGGCGATCAGCCTTCTTTATGGTCCAGCTCTCACTTCCATACATCACTACTGGGAAAACTGGTAAGGCTCCCTAATCTTAGATTTGACAACTTGGGTTCATTATTACTTTGACAGGAAATAGCCATTTTCGGTATTATAACTGCCACTCAGCAGTTCATTTTCACTATTTATGCCTCACAATATACCGATTTAATATACTTTAAGATGGACACACACACACAAACACACTCGACTTGGTACCTCACAATCCCTAAATAAAAAATTATATCCACAATTTCTTAGAAAACTTACCCATATCTTTACTAACTCATGATAAGAAAACCTTTTTAGTTTGTCCCATCTCCCTAGAAGAAATTGACTGTTATTAAACAATTAAAACCACATAAAGGCTCAGGACCTGATGGCTTCACTTCCAAGTTTTATAAACAGTTCAAAGAAATATTATTACCATATATGGTCTGCCTATTTAACAACCTAATAAGGGAACCACTTCCCAAAACATGGCACCACTCCAAGATTGCAGCTATCCTAAAACCATTTGAAAACCAGCAGAAAGCCGAGAAAACCCCATCTAAACCGCAACGGTTTTCCTTTCGGGTGTCAAAAAAAACATAAGTGTGTGACCATTTTTTTTATTTGTAACTCGAAATTTCCTAAGTCGAGTACTTCGTAAGTCGAGGGACCACTGTATTTTTGCACAAACAAATAGCCCCAGACGAAGCTGGTTTTGTCCCCCATTGAAACATCACTGAACCAATCAGAAAACTTTTAAACATAATCAAATGTAGTATGGACAACTTCCCCACTGATAGTCATAGCCTTGGACATTCTCAAGGCCTTTGACTGCCTAGAATGGGACTACTTGCTGGCAGTTCTATCTAAATTGCAATTTGACCCAAAATTTATACACATTTTGAAACAGAGACACTCTGCATCTTCTGCCACAGTAAGAATAAACACACACACAGCTTTATTGCAGTCCATAGACACAAAATACACAGTACAACAATAGTATATATCAACAGAATAAGCAAAATAAATTCAACCTTGGTAGGGATTTGACAGGGAACAAAGAAAGGCTGTCTACCCTCTACCTTTTTGTTCATCCTAGCTTTAGAACCATTAGCTATATGCCTCTGAATACCACCAGACATTAAGAGTCCAAACTGAAAAACAAAACTGCATGATCAGGCTATTTGCTGATGATTTAATTATTATGACCCACCTGACCCATTGAACACGGGAGCAGATATACTTCAAGAGCTTAATAACTTTGCAACACTAACAGGCCTGCAGGTTAACTTCTCAAAATCAGAAGCTTTATGCTTCAATGTACCACCTAAGATCCAAAAAGCATTCACAGAACACACAGGCATTAGACTCTGTCACACAAAGCTTACGGTAGCTATTTAGGAAAAATTGCAACAAGAAACCTTAGTAGACTGTATTCACAAAACAACCCCCCCCCCCAAATATGGCAGACAATTCTTCAAAATTTGAAAAAAATAGAGCAAGGCCCATTTTACCCTCAGAAACAGTTTAGCAATAGTAAAAATGATGATCCTACCAAAACTGTGATTTCTATTCCAATGACTCCCACTTTGGATTCCACTCAACCAGATACGAAAGTGGCAGGAAAAAAAAATTCATTAATTTTTTTCCTGCAAGAGACTCAGAATAAATGCCAAACTCCTGTACCTCCCCACAGTGGAAGGAGGCTGTGGTATCCCAAACCTGGAACTATATTTTATTGCTAACCAAGTAAGACATGCCATCCACTTTATTTTAGATGATACCTCAAGCAATGGGTCCAATTGGAAACAGAACTAATTGAGGGAATTAGTTCTCCGCTTTTCCTGCCTTTGTTTTTGATTAAGTCAATTCACAAACCAAGAACTTATACAATGACCACTAATAATGAACCATATGTTGTAGATATTACTGTAAATTTATTATGCTATTTTTGTGATATACAAATGGCATGAGAATATTTGGTCTATTTATTCTTCCTATGTTTATTATCATTGTTCCTATGTTCCTTGTTTATGAAACCCAATTAAATGTTATTTAATAATAAAATAATAATAATAATACAGTGGAACCTCGGTTTATGAACACCTCGGTTTACGAATTTTTGGTTTACGAACGCCGCAGACCCATCTGGAACGGATTAATTCACTTTCCATTACTTTCAATGGGAAAGTTAGCTTCAGTTTATGAATGCTTCAATTTATGACCAGACTTCCGGAACCAATTACATCCATGCTTTGGGTTAAGTACACTTCAGGTTGAGTACTCTGCGGACCTGTCTGGAACAGATTAATCCACTTTCCATTACTTTCAATGGGAAAGTTCGCTTCAGTTTATGAACGTTTCAGTTTATGAACAGACTTCCGGAACCAATTGTGTTCATAAACTGAGGTACCACTGTAATAATTTGTTAGCTTCTAAAAGCAGAAGGGTTTCAGTTACTGAAGAGAGGATGTAAACAAGTATATGACAACCTACTTTGGACTTTGTATTACAACATCTGATTGCATGTTATTTCAGTTTGGCACTTAAATCAGCTTGGCAAACTGGCTCTGGTGTAGAAATAAGGTTATTTTATTCAAGCAAATGTTCATATAAGTAAACACTACTTGCAAATGGGAGGTAATGGGACTAGTTTTATGCTATACCAGGATATACAAGGTTACCACATGGCATTTATAAAGAATATAGATATGTTTCAGCTTCTACAGGCGAGACAAGAAAGTTTAAACGTATGAGTTAAAAGCAAACTTAACTTTTTCATGGACTTGCAAAGTGCTTCATCAAGCTTACTACATCTGCCTCAGTTTTCAATATTCTTATTAGTTTATTTCATAAAATCTATACGCCGCTTGATTATGAAAAACCCCCTCAAAGATAAATAAATAAAATACCGTGCTTAAAAGCATACTAAAGTTAAAATACTAAAACAGATTAAAATCACCACAACTTTCTAGGCATCTAGGTGGGCTTATCTAAACAAGAATGTTTTTAGCAGGTGCTGAAAAGAGTACAGTGAAGACACCTGCTTGATCTAAATAGGCAGGGAGTTCCAAAGTGCTAAGTGCTGCCACACTAAACAATTGAGTTCTTACAAATGCGGAACAGGTAGTATGTGGCACCTGTAGTAGTGCCAACTTTGCCAATCAAAGCAGTTGATTGGGCCCATGTGGGGTCCCAAGTTGCAAAGGGCTTTATATACTACCGATAATAGTAACACATTGAACTTGGCCCAGTAGCGAATCGGCAACCAGTGCAGATCTCTGAGCACAGATGTTATATGCTGATAAGGCCTCTCTCCTGTGATGCTGCAGCATTCTGCACTAACTGCAGCCTTCTGATCAAGTGCAAGGGAAGCCCCACACAGAGCACATTGCAGTAATCCAGTCTTGAAGTAACCAACTACTGTGTAAATTTCTGGGCAGAAATTATGTCACTTTATTGATATGTATTAACACTTATTACGGTGCCGGCACTCAAATATTAAATAGTAATACAGTACTATCTTCATAAAGGGACCCGGGTGGCGCTGTGGTTAAACCACTGAGCCTAGGGCTTGCCGATCAGAAGGTCGGCGGTTCGAATCCCTGCGATGGGGTGAGCTCCCGTTGCTTGGTCCCAGCTCCTGCCAACCTACCGTAGCAGTTCGAAAGCACGTCAAAATGCAAGTAGATAAATAGGAACCGCTACAGCGGGAAGGTAAACGGCGTTTCCATGTGCTGCTCTGGTTTGCCAGAAGCGGCTTTGTCATGCTGGCCACATGACCTGGAAGCTATACGCCGGCTCCCTCGGCCAATAATGCGAGATGAGCGCGCAACCCCAGAGTCGGTCACGACTGGACCTAATGGTCAGGGGTCCCTTTACCTTACTATCTTCATAACAAGTCCACAGTTCCTTCTTTTGCATCCCACACTTAATCATACATACACAGTAAGATATCTTACATTAGTCACACCCAGAGTAGACCCATTAAAGTCAATGGACAAGTCAACAATAATAACGATAATAATAATATTAATAATTATTATTTATACCCATTCATTTCAGTGGGTCTACTCTGAGTATGACTAACATTGGACATCACTCACATACTTATAAGTTTATTTTTTATCATTTGAAATACTTATAATCAATAATGAAGCAAACATGATAAGCATTGGGCAGTGAGCAAAACCCATCCCTGCTACAACACTTTGCCAGTAATTTTGCCACTCCTGGCATATGTTGTAAGTCAGTTACAACAATGCACACCAGCATCCAAAAAGGCGTTATCGCCTTCTCAAATACTGTAATTTACTGTGACAATGCTATCTTCTTCTTAAGATCACTTTGGCCAAACCCTACGCCAAAGGATAAATGGACATAAATCTGACATCAGGAACCAGAAGACAGAAAAACCAGTAGGAGAACACTTCAATCTCCCAGGACATTCTATACAAGATCTCAAAGTAGCTGTCTTACTACAAAAGAATTTCAGAAATAGACTGGAAAGAGAAGTTGCTGAATTGCAACTTATCACCAAGCTCAAAACCATGGAGGGACCTGGTTTGAACAGAGATATCGGGTTCTTATCTCATTATACATGATAAGCGATCTTCAGCCATCTCAACCCTTGCTTTTTCATGCAAAACCATTTGCAGTCGTTTGCGGTCATCAACAGCTATCAGTCAGTCAATCACCCATTTCCACCACCCTTCTGAGTGATCCCCCCTCCCCATCCCCACCCCTCCCCACCCCTTCTCTACATAAGTGCCTGGAAACTTCCATTTCACTGTATCTGAAGAAGTGTGCATGCACACGAAAGCTCATACCAAAATAAAAACTTAGTTGGTCTTTAAGGTGCTACTGAAGGAATTTTTTTATTTTATTAAGATCACTGTCTAACTCTATAGGAAATTTGTTCCTAAAGGAACAAGACACATGGACATCAGTTTTTTGTGTATCACGGTGATGTACCAGGGGGCAGGGATGGGGATTGTTTAAGGTCTTAAGTGTTTCACTTTCAAAAGATGGCTACTATTTGGCTACTATTGTATTTTAACATTGGATAAAATATTGTTCATAGCATATCAATATATAATACTTCTCTTGAAACATTGCCTTATGGACTGTACCTCAAGACAACATAGTATTGTGCAAAATATACAATGTATAATGACATAAAAGCATTTTGAAATATAATAAAACTGATCATTGCCCAATAGTTTTGAACCTTTTGCATCAATTGCATCCAAACTTTCTCCCAGGCTTTGGCAGTCTACAACAGGCATCCCCAAACTGCAGCCCTCCAGGTGTTTTGGCCTACAACTCCCATGATCCCTAGCTAACAGGACCAGTGGTCGGGGAAGATGGGAATTGTAGTCCAAAACATCTGGAGGGCCAAAGTTTGGGGATGTCTGGTCTACAATAATGTTTGCTATTACTTTGTTGTCAAAACTTTCTGTGCCTCTGTTTTCTGGTATAATATATTTGTGTCTTTAACAATGTTGTAAATTAATTGGAGATCGTTGGATAACAAGTGACAATAAGAAAGAAAGAAATGACACACACATGATGTAGATATGAGTGAGTCTATCTTTTAGATCTATCACTCTGATTATGCACACATACAACTTTGACTATTATCTTATTATCCCAGCTATGGCAGCTGCCAACCTGCATACCATATATAAATATTAGTCCTTGTTTATCCCAAGCTGCATTCCACCACCACCCCAAACATTTTGGATGTCTCCTAGGCTGAATACATCTGCCAAGTCATTCTTCAGAATATTCATAAGGGAATTAAAATCCAGAATCACAGCCGTTCCCCTTTGAACTCATGCATGCTTACACACTGTCTTTACATTCTGCACACACACTCCTTGTGCTTCTGCAACTTTCTCTTTGGGAAATCTTGCCCTGGGCAATTTAGATAAATGAAATTACAGGAGAAAATCCAGAGCTACCTGTGCTTTATGAAGGCTAACTAACAAGTGCCCATAAGGCAATGCACATGCCTCAGGTCACAGTGCTCCCCATATCCAAAGAAAAGTATAGTCGTCTTTGTTTCCTGAATAAAAGGGAACCTTCGGAGCAAACTTCAGTAGCATCCAGGGGGGAGAAATGGGGTCTCCGTCTACTAACAGCATTGCAAAGCTTAATTCCCTTCTCAGCTGAACATTAAGTGTTACCATCTCTTTAAGTAGGACTTCTTTAAATAGTGTGACAGGCAGAAGTTCAGCAAATAGTTACATTTTGTGCAGTGAAACGGCAAGGAATTCAAAGCTTCAGCCCCACAAATTGACCCAGCTTGCCAGTTGCTGTCACAGTCACCAAAGCAGTGCATGTGAAGATATTCTGGCACTCTAAAATGCTATGTAAACACCAATTATTTATATTACGTTCTCCTATACGCCAATCTCTCAGATGTTTGAATGCAGCCAAGGGTCTAGTGTACCACTAGATATCATGGGCTACAACTTCCAGCACTCACAACCCTTGTCTGCGAGGACCAGGACTGATGGGTGTCAGGAGCCCAACAACATCTAGTACAGGCATCCCCAAACTGCGGCCCTCCAGATGTTTTGGCCTACAACTCCCATGATCCCTAGCTAACAGGACCAGTGGTTGGGAAAGATGGGAATTATAGTCCAAAACATCTGGAGGGCCGAAATTTGGGGGTGCCTAATCTAGTACCTATCCCAGATAAGAGACACAGTATCGTTAAGATAACACAAACTGGGGGGGGGGGAGCTGTTGCACAGCACCTGTTTTGCAGGTCTACCTGCCGCAACAGGTGTGCCATCGGACCCTCGATACCTGTGCAACAGGTGCAATGTGCGGAAGGTGTGCCATTTCTAACCATCCCCGAGAAAGGAAGAGCCACGTTCTTTCCCAGGTTGAAACCCTCCACGTAAAAGGATCTCAAGGTAACAAAGAGGGCATAGAAAGATTTCGGAGCCCCTGGGCAAAGCAACAGTGCGGTTTTGACTCGGTCGATATGGAAGAGTTTCTGAATGTTCATTAAAAATGCCACGCCTACGGAGTCTCCCTTTGTTTCCCACCCCCTCTCGACCTTAAATCACCCCCTCGACTACCGGGGGCCGCTTTATTCACCCCAACCCTTCCTTTTATCCTGTCGGCGGAGGAGGCAGCCGGGAACTTACTCTCTCGGCTGCCCCCTACACACACCCCACACCCAAAGCCCCCGCCCCCCCCCCATGAATCTCCCCCGACTGACCCGTGCAGGGCGGCCGCTTTCCTCCGCTTGCTGAGCAGGCAGAGCACCGCGCAGGCGGCGGCAGTGGCGCCGGCCATGGTGGAGTAGCGCGCAGTGAGGAACTTGCTGTAGGCGGCCATGGCGGCAGAGGCGACGGCAAGCGCAGCCCGAGAAGCAGCAGCGGCGGCAGCCGACCGGGGAAGAGGCTCGCCACAGCGCGGAGGATGCCGGGGGGAAAGAAAGAGGCGGCGCCTGTCAGCTGAGGGGTAAGGCGGCGGTGGCGGCTGAGGCCCTGCCCTTGCTCTTACTCCTCTCCAGGCCCGCCTCAGGCCCGACTCCTCCTTACACCACCGCGGTTGGTTGGAGCTGAGCGAGAGGTGCCCGGCCTGGTTAAGCGCAACAACGGCAAGCGGCCTCTGAGGGAATAAGAGCGCTTGCGCTGGGGCCTAGCAAGTCAAGCTCGGTCGCCTCTACTCAGGCCGTTATAGACGGGTCGTGTCTTGTACGAAGGATGTCAGTTCTTTAACCCCCCCCCCCCCACAATATTTTAGTGAAGTGTGTTCTTTTTTAGTGAACCTATGGCCCTTCCCATTGTTGTGTGTGTGGTTGTTGTTGTTTTGGACTCCAACTCCCGGCAGCCCCAGCTAGAATGGCCAGTTGTGGGGCATGACGGGAGTTGTAGTCGCAACAGCTGGAAGGCTTGCAAGTTTCCACCTTCCCAGGGTTTATGGTGCGAGGTGGGAACTTTAGAGCGGGCGCCCGCCGTTATGGACAAGCAAAATCAAATGCCCATTGTTGTGTGACAGGTGGGTTTGTGTGTATGGATGCCTTTTATATTGCGCGGGCACATACATCTTTACCATGTGTCTTTACACTTGCACCTTCCTGTGGCATCCCTATGAAGACAAATACTGTAGTTGTTAACTCCCATTTTGAAAGCTGTACTGTATATCTATCCTGTTTTCCCCCCTCCCACCCCAGACACATTATACCTTACAGTTGCACAACAAGATAGGCTCAGTTAAGGTTAAATAAGAGATCCAGCTTGTTCTACAAGTTTCTCTTCTTTCTTCAGGTTTGCAGTCTTGCAAAATGAATAACTGGGCTAGTTAGTCTTTCTTGTTTAGCAGGAAAGGCAGTTCCAAGGCTCCCAAGATTTTCAAGGGTAACTGTAGTTGCTTAAGACCCCATTCATTTCATTTTATTTCAGTTTTTAATTTGTGCACCACCTTTCTGTATTGCTATAAACAAGGCAGTTGACAACAAAATATACAGCAAAGATCTCACACATCTTATAACAATCTGATCCAATACAAATAGGTCAAAATGGAAAATGTGACTTTAAAATAAGCAACTTATATCAAATAGGGTAATCTGCAATAACCCATTGGAATATAATAGCACACAACAATATTAACTCTAAGAATATCAAAGAATAATAATTAAACAGATAATCACTGCCAACAGTTTCAATTAATATTACTAAACTATGAGCAATAAAATAACAGTAAAGTCACAATATGTAAAATAACACAATACTTTTAAAAATCATGTTAAAATACCATACAGTACTGAGTAACAAGATAACTTACAAAATAAATTTAATTTAAAAAAAATCTGAACTCTCCAGCCACTTCTGCTGTTCTTAAAGCCATGGCTTGGTAGAGGCTGTTGCTCAGTTGGTCTTAGTTAACGGTGTGGGAGGCTCTTTTTCCCTTCTTCACACTAACTGAGGGTGTTGGCAGGATGCTAGGGCAGTTGTAGCCGTTAAAGTGAGACAGCTGTTATGGCTAGTCATATATCCCAGCCTCTCTTGGATTGTTGTACTTTTTGGTTTTTGTTGTTGGTTTTAATGCAAGTCGCTTTGAGTTGTCTTGTAAGAAAAGGAACTAACAAACTAATAATGCCTCCTTTTTTAGAACTTCAGTCCCTAAAGGGCCAGCCCTCTAGCTGTAGACAGGGCCTTCTGCACTCCCAGGCATCCTGCCTGGTGTTCTCCATGTGATATTGGATCAATGAGGTAGGCCTGGAGGCACTCAGTTCCTTGGGTCAAGGGGAAAGTGGACTCAATGAAATCTTATTCAGGGGGATAATGCCTGCTAGCCCCAGGTTTAGTGCCCACTAGTAACCAGCATCACTAGTAACCTAGCCTGGCTCCTTAGCTGGTGACTGCAGCCTCTGACTCAGTGTTTGAACACTATTGGGGTTATGAAATACCAGATCAGACTATTTCCCCATCCGACCCAATATTGTCTACTCTCACTGGCAGCATCTCATCAAACCATCAAGTAGTTTATTGGGTTCAATGATACAAAGGAAGGAACCTGGGATCTTTTGCATGCAAAGCATCTTTGGATAATAACAGCTGCAGCTAAGCTCATATAAACTACCGTAAGTAGCAAAGGCCAAAGGCATTACAATACTAGTACAGTACTGACTTTGAAACCAATTTGGCATCCAAATGAGAATGAATGTGAGTGACTGTGCACATTAGTTGGCAAATAAGTCATGGTAGGCTGCTAGTGACTGTTTGAGTTCATGAGCAAAAAAGATGGCTAAGTTTTTCAACTACCGGTACCTAAAACAGCTCCTTGGGATGATAACATGTATGCAGTGCTGGAAGAGAAGCAAATGTATTCAGTGCCAGCAATGCCAAGAAAAGGAATTAACATTTAGTCCTATTTATCATTAGTTTTCGATCACAACCTCTTCATCAACAAAAAACCAGAGATCTGCCTTTATTTTAGTCAGTGAAAGATGGAAAAGTAATTAAGTATGTACAGTCATACCTCAGTTTAAGTAGACTTTGGTTTGAGTACTTTCAGTTTAAGTACTCCGCGGACCCATCTGGAACGGATTAATCCACTTTCCATTACTTTCAATGGGAAAGTTTGCTTCAGGTTAAGTACAGACTTCCGGAACCAATTGTGTACTTAAACCGAGGTACCACTGTACACCCAAGAATCCAAGACTTGGTAGTGTGAAAGTTGATTAACATTTCCTGTATGACTCAAACATTTCTGTTTACAGTTTATTTTCTTCATACTTAGGTTGCTCAAGACTTTCTTCCATAGACATAATTGTTAGGAGTTGTCCATCTTTCGTGTTTTGACTTGCCGCTTAAATATTCTTTTTATTACAGAAACTTCAGAGTGTTAATTGAAGTATAGATTTGTGTCTATTATTTAGAGTGTATTCAAGCTCCAAGGCAAGATTTAAGCACCATTTTTGCAATGTCACCATTTTAGAAAACGGTCATTGTCGCATTCACTATTCTAGCTACTGTAAGTTGAGTAAAGTTATGGGAAATGTCCTTGGTGGCAAATGTGTAAAATGAAGTTACACACACCTACTTTTGAGGGCCACACACAACAACTTCACATTTCCTCACCCTGTGGTTTTTGTTTAGAAAAATAAGATGAAACTATGGCTTGATACCTTCCTAACTAGGAAGGGAAGCTTCTAATCACATTCCCTTGCAAGTGATAGGGAAGCATGATTTGCCATTGCATCTGAATGCAGCTGTGCTTTTGCAATACTGTCTATGATTTAATCACACACATGCTATCCGATTATAGCCGAGGTTGGGAGTTCCATTTACCTGTGTGTAAAGAAATGTGCAAATGAGTGTGAACGCATGCTGCCAAGTCTCGCTCCCTCTGGGGCATTGCTCTTCATCTTGTAAGATTGAGGATGTAGGGTAGTTCTGAAAAAGGGAAATTCTCTACTCATGGAGGCTTCTCACATCATTTAGAGCTTTGCACAGGGTTTGCCCTGAAACTTGTAGAGGGCTGTAAACATAACCAAAGTCAATGTGCCAGAGGAGGCAGGATATTATTATATTACTTTATACTGTGCTTTTTCTATATTTATGTGATAAATAAATAAAATACATGCAGGACTCTGCATAAAGGAGACTAAAGCAGAAAGGTGGTGGGGGGACCAATCAAGGAAAGTGAGAACCAGGATTATCATAACTACTAGAGAAGTGTTAACTTCCTGCAGGGGTCCCTGTGGGCCTGTGGGTGCAATTTGAAAACTGTCATAGGCACCACAAAATATCCATTTGGCAGAAGAAAAACTGAACACCCCCTGAACAACAAAGCAATGGAGAAATTAAGGCAAATTCCCAAAATAAATGAGCTTTAAGAAACCACATTTACAAATAAAAATTGGGTGGGGTAGGAGGTCTTGGTGGGTATCTCGAGAAGTGTCTTCGTGCCATACTTGGGATCCCAGGATTTCCACATGAAGCCTCCAGAAGGGGGAGGTAATGCTCATTTGGGACCCAGTAATGCTAGAGTGAGCCATAACCTGCTGAGGAAGGAGACACTCCCAGCAAATTAAAGTCAAGCCATCTGTAGGCAGTCTGCTGTTGCAAAAAAGAACACGCTTTTGTATGGGCAGAGCTTGGGACAGAAAATGTGCAGCACATCGTGTGGGGACTTGTAGTACAGTTGTATAACATCTAAGCTGAAAGGATGCTGATACTGTATTGGGGGACATGGCAACAAATGAATGTTAATGATCTTAAATTTACCTCTTCATTCCTAATTCTTATGCACATGGAGAAAATGACCTTCACACACTCAATTTTCAGAAGTCGTCCATATCTTTCCCTTGTAGGGCATCCTTTAGGAATGGAGAATGAGCACCATGCAAACCCATGTTTTACTTCACATATAATTTTTCCTATCACCAACCAGCTGAATAGGTTGGGTTTTTTACACACTGACCTGGTGTGCACTAAGAGATTGGTATAAATAAATAATCCATTTTAACCATGCTAAACAATTTGGATTCCCTTCTCTCCCCTATTCCAACACGTCCATCTGGAAATGACTGTTGCATTGTACCAAGGCAACACGGAAGGGTTAGAAACAGGTTACATTGCAGAAAGCTGACATCCAGCAAGGGGTAGAAATAAGGAAGACAATATAAGAGCAACTGTGGTCCTTGGACCAACAGTGGTCCACAAGTGTCATTCAGGTGGTCCACAGCATGCTTGTAAACCATACAGCATCTAGCACAGTGCATTACAAATGCTACAATGGGCAGAAAAAATCCACCAAGACCCTTAGCATTTTTCAAGTGGTCCATGGAGTAATGTATTGTGAAGTTTAAATGTTGGGTGTATGGGGTGTTAGGGGAGCGGTAGTACCTCTGATGTGGGACACGTTGTGCTCCTTCTGGGGTAGTTTGTCCACCTTTGGTCCCTGCGCTGTGATCACCTCTCACCTTTGGATCTTAAAATCTGTCAGCATGAGACAGCAGCTATAACTTGGGAAATGGCTATGAGTGGCCGACTAAACCAAATAAGGGTAGCAGATGGTTCTCAAATCCTCGGTGAGCCATGAATTTCCCCTGCAGACAAAAACAGGCTCTGGCGGATTGAGCGAATGAGACCAATAGTGGGTCCAACAGTTAAGAAGGCGGTTATTGCAAGTGCTGTAGAGGGAAGTGAGGGGCAGATGGGGCTCATCAACCTGGAGAAGAAAAGGAAAACTCTGATCCTAAACCTCTGTTGCCTTGTGGGATATCTTTGGGAGAAGAAAGGGCTGAGGAGTAAACCCTACACAAATCTGGAGTAGAGTCCCTAAGATGGTTGGATGGCACCTTCTATGCCTCCTTCCGGCAACTCCTGCAGCCAAGCTGGTGCCAAACGTATTGCTCTGCTTTCCTTTGGGACCACATCAGTGAGGCTTGTCTTGTCATCTAGGCAGCCCATGACCTGGTGCATAGCAGTGGGGTGCGGTCAGTGGGGTAGGGGGACTAGACCAGTCCCCTAAATGTTCCCAGTAAATTAGAGTATTAAAGACTGGTGCCTCCTTCCCAAAGCCTGGGTAGCTTCTGTCCGGCTTAGGGAGGGAGGCCCGATGCTCCGACAGGATCCAACAGACCTTCCGCCACATTCCCAAAGCCCACCCAGCTTTGGGAATAAGGTAGCAGGGCTCCAGCATCCTGTCAGAAGTATTGCGCCTCCTTCCCAAAGCCTGGGATGCTTCTGCCCAGCTTAGGGAGGGAGGCACAATGCTCACACACGGAACGGTGAGCCCCTCCCAAGCTGGCGCCTCTGGCCCTAACTGTTACCCTACAAAAGAATTCACCACACACCACTGCTGCACAGGCTTGTGTCCCAGGGAGGTCACAGTGGTGCTGCTAACACAGCAGTTCGACTTCACCCCCAGAGGCTCACTCCATTGTCTTTCAAGACGGGCAGAAGCCAACAGCCAAATGTTGGACAGCCAGATTCAATGAAAATATTTCCTATCTTGTTGATACTACGTTCCCTCATTAAACAGAGAAAGGAAGGGATAATGGATTGTATTTAGTCTCACACCACATGGTATGTATGTAATAGCAAAATAAAGCAGTTCCCCCTCAGCAATTAAAGAAACCTAGCATTCAAGAACCGGTACTTACTGTTCACTACGGGAAAGTACTATCTTCATGCCTTTGCTTCAAGGCATACAGTATTGTGTCATTTTCAGTCAGCGTAGGAGGAATTTTTCCAGCTTTTTTCCCACAGCATAATGAGTCCCAAAGGCACACCGTGCACCTAATTCAGTTTCCTTCTATGCCTAAGAGCCGATGTGAAATTTGTGGAGCAGGGCAGAATTTCTTCATGTATGCAAAGGTGTTTTGAACCCAGTAGCTGCTTGTTCTGAACATTATTGACACGCCTTACAAGAGTTGAGAGTGGTATTGGGAGAGGTTTCACTTTCCATGGTGTGTTGTGGGCCATGTCTTTCATCCCACTGATACCTCTGATCAAACAAAGTTTTTACTATTTTAAACAACTCAAATCCTCTTTATAAGAGGCAGCATTGGACTGTGCACACACAGTGAGCAGGGTTTTCAAAGTGCCTCTGGCACTGAAAAACTGTTGTCTTCTCTCCAACCCATGTTGTCTTGATTCACTGAAGGATACCACAGTATTAGCTGATTTTTCTCACCTAGCAAAGTCTATCTATAAAGCCAGAGTTCTTTTGCCTACTTTCCCCCCAAATGCATCTCTTACCCTTTATTCCCCCCGTCCTCTTGTATTTGGGGAATGATGCTGGCGATTCAGATAAGAACAGTAGAAACAGTGGCCCATGCTTCCTATTCTTATAAATGTCAGACTTTTTATTACTATATATCAATTAGACAGCACCAGCATGGTGTTTTACAGAATTTCATAAACGAAAACACAGACAGCTCCCAAGGAGCTTAACTTCTAAAATATGATATTTATTTATTTATTTTAAAAAAGATGCCCCAAATGAGGAGGATTCCAAGCCTGTAGAGGAGGTGGGAAGACAAGCTGGCAGAAAAACATTACGCTAAAAGAAAAGTGAGGAATTAATAAAATCCCACAGCAGGGGGGGGGGGATAAAATACTATGTTATGCTGGTAGAGACTCGTTTCACAACATATTTTTCTAATTTTGTATCTGAGATAGCTGCGCTGATGGCACACTTGCAAAGACATTCCATTGAACTTAGCAGGCCCTGTATCAAGGCAAATTTATTTGTGATTAATGCAATAAGAAGGGACACTCAAATCGCTCTTGAGCACTTCCTGTAGACTTCAGTTAAGACAAAGTAGTCCCTCAGGGAACATGGGATTTATAGTCCTGGAAGGCAGGACTACAAATCCCATCTTCCCTGACCATTGGCCATTGCTGGCTGGGGCTGATTGGGGTTAGTGTCATGGGCAGGTCAAGTCAGGGCAGTGCAGATGGAGGACTGGCCGAGCACCCAGGGGAAATCTCCAGTGGGATGTGGGAGCCTCTACACAGAGTGGGGCAGTGTTAGTGAGGATCCTGCAGGGTGAGTAGCTCCTGCAGCTTGCTCTCTTGCCTTGTCCAGGACTGTTGGAGCATCTTTCGGACACTCCCGAGATGCAGTCAGATACTGGGAGTAGTTCTGCCTACCCAGGATAGATGTTTCACCAGCCTCAGCTACCTCTCAGGAAGCATAAGCACTAGGAGAAGCCAAAAGAGAAAGGAACAGAGTGTTCTACCTACTAAGCATGGTGAGAGGTTGTGGAAACGCTTGCTGCACCACAATAAGCCTGTCTAATTCCTATAAATGGGATAGCAAAGGGGTGTGACCATGTTGAATCAAGGTCTCAAGCTCTGGCAGTTACAGCACCTGCCTTTTTGAAAGCTGTATTTAGGACTGACCATGTGTATTGCATGAAGTGCCTTCAGCAATTTGCACGTGTACCACAGTAATCTATACACATTAAGCATTGGTTTATAATAATCTATAAACATTAAAGGATCTTCAGCAAGTGGGAGCCAGGACAGTCGGAGCCTGACAACATCTGGTTGGCTATCCGTGCCAGTTATGCCATCTGAACTTAAAAAGCTATTGTGAAATTGTTGCACAGAGAGGCAGGCCAAGGACGGTACTTAAAATGCAGATTTGGAGAAGAAAAATACAAGGGACCAGCAGATCCAAGTGTGAAAGACTTGCAAAGTGGTACACTGCAAAATGTGTGCTGCACTTTAAGAACAGAAAAAGCTTATATTTGCATCAGTAGGAATTGATCCTTGGAGGAAACTTCACCCACCCACCGCCAAAAAAACAAATGTCTGGTTTAGAAGAGCAGACCCTCCAAGTGTCCCTATTTTCTAGGGACGTCCCTGATTTAGAGAAGCAATCCCAGTTTCTGATTCGATCCCAGAATGTCCCGCTTTTCCACAGGATGTCCCTATTTTCATTGGAGAAATGTTGAAGGGTATGGAGTTATCTGACCCCTGAGCCGTCTGAAGGGAAGGTTTTTAAAAAATGTTTTATTGTGCTTTTATATATGTTGGAAGCTGCTCAGAGTGGCTGGGGCAACCCTGTAAGATGTGTGGGGTATAAATAGTAAAATTATCATTATGGAATGAGCATCGTCCCTATTTTCATCGGAGAAATGCTGGAGTGTATGGAAGAGAGATATCCCTTAGCACTGCAGCAGGGAAGCAACAATTTATATTCCCCATCCGCATCTGCTACAATCCGAATGGTCAGCCTCCCTGACTGATGCTACTTGCATTAACTGTGGTTTGGCCCTCACTCATCCGGTGCTGAGTATACAACACACAGTCTGCCATGTGTCCTGGCTCACAGCCTATGTGGAAGTGTTTGCCCAGAAGTAGAAATGGGTGGGCATGTGCCAGTTTACTAACAAATGGTGACAGGGCTCCCCCCCCCAGCCGTTCTCACTGCATGTCTGAAGCAGCACAATACTACTTGAGGCTACACTGTGCTTTCTTAACCTATGTCTCTCCAAACTGTTGTTGATCTAATAGGAAACATTTCTCGCCACATTTCATTCTGACCATCCTTCCTAGGGTCATGGGCCAGTGGTGGATGGGGCCAGGGGCAAAAGTGGGTGGAGCAACAAGTGTTGATATTATTATTTATTTAATATATCATGCCTTTCTCCCAAGTTGGGATTCAAGGGGGCTTGCAACATTTAAAACTTCTCCCCATAGGATCTTACCTGGACCCAGCGATCATCATCTGCGGCCCTTCTTCATATGTCTCCCCCCATGAAAGGTCCAGAGGGTGACAACACGAGAACGGGTCTTTTCTTTGATGGCTCCCCATTTGCGAGAATGCTCTCTGCAGAAATGCTTGCCTGGTGCCTTCATTGCATATCTTTAGAAATTACTCTTTAACCAGGCCTTTGGCTGATTAACATTCTATGTCCTCTTAAATGTCTTTGTGGGAGAATAATAATAATAATAATAATTTATTATTTATTATTTATACCCTGCCCATCTGGCTGGGTTTCCCCAGCCACTCTGGGCGGCTTCCAACCGAATATTAAAAACAGTACAGCATCAAACATTAAAAACTTCCCTATTCTGAAAGTAGAATAGTTACTTACTGCCTTGACACCTGCTGGGAGGGCGTTCCACAGGGCGGGTGCCACTACCGAGAAGGCCCTCTGTCTGGTTCCCTGTAACCTCACTTCTCGCAATGAGGGAACCGCCAGAAGGCCCTCGGTGCTGAATCTCAGTGTCCGGGCTGAATGGTGGGGGTGGAGATACTTCTTCAGGTATACAGGACCGAGGCCGTTTAGGGCTTTAAAGGTCAGTACCAACACTTTGAATTGTGCTCGGAAACGTACTGGGAGCCAGTGTAGATCTCTCAGGACCGGTGTTATGTGGTCCCGGCGGCCACTCCCAATCACCAGTCTAGCTGCCGCATTCTGGATTAATTGCAGTTTCCGGGTCACCTTCAAAGGTAGCCCCACGTAGAGCGCATTGCAGTACTCCAAGCGGGAAATATCCAGAGCATGCACCACTCTGGCGAGACAATATGCAGGCAGGTAGGGTCTCAGCCTGCGTACCAGATGGAGCTGGTAGACAGCCGCCCTGGACACAGAATTGACCAGTGCCTCCATGGACAGCTGTGACTCCAAAATGACTCCCAGGCTGCGCAGCTTGTCCTTCAGGAGCACAGTTACCCCATTCAAGACCAGGGAGTCCTCCACACCTGCCCGCCTCCTGTCCCCCACAAACAGTACTTCTGTCTTGTCAGGATTCAACTTAAATCCATTAGCCGCCATTCATCCTCCAACCGCCTCTAGGCACTCACACAGGACCTTCACCGCCTTTCACTGGTTCTGATTTAAAAGAAAGGTAGAGCTGGGTGTCATCTGCATACTGATGAACACCCAGCCCAAACCCCCTGATGATCTCTCCCAGCGGCTTCATATAGATATTAAAAAGCATGGGGGAGAGAACGGAACCCTGAGGCACCCCACAAGTGAGTGCCCAGGGGTCTGAACACTCATCCCCCAACACCACTTTCTGAACACGGCCCAGGAGGAAGGAGCGGAACCACTGTATAACAGTGCCCCCAGCTCCCAGCCCCTCTAGACGGTCCAGAAGGATGTTATGGTCGATGGTGTCAAAGGCCACTGAGAGATCCAGCAGAACTAAGAAACAGCTCTCACCTTTGTCCCTAGCTCGCTGGAGATCATGGACCAGCGCGACCAAGGCAGTTTCAGTCCCATGGTGAGGCCTGAATCCCGATTGGAAGGGATCCAAATGGAGAGAGTGCTTTTTTTTGTTTTTTATTATGTATTTTGTGTTCTCATTTTGTATTTTTATGTAAGGAGAAATAGCCACCATCTATTACCCAATGATCTCACTGCCCTTTCTACATTTGAGTGCATGGCTTAGAACTGTCTGTTTCATTTAGGTACCTGTTTAGACTGCTTAAGGGACGCGGGTGGTGCTGTGGTCTAAACCACTGAGCCTTGGGCTTGCCAATCAAAAGGTTGGTGGTTTGAATCCCCGTGACGGGGTGAGCTCCCATTGCTCAGTCCCAGCTCCTGCCAACCTAGCAGTTCGAAGCACGCCCAAAAGTGCAAGTAGATTAATAGGTACTGCTCCGGCAGGAAGGCATGTGCTGCTCTGGAGTTGGTGTTCCGTTGTGCCAGAAGCGGCTTAGTCATGCTGGCCACATGACCCGGAGAAACTGTCTGGGAACGGACAAACGCCGGCCCCCTCAGCCTGTAAAGTAAGATGAGCACCGCAACCCCAGAGTCGTTCATGACTGGACTTAATGGTCAGGGGTCCCTTTAGTTTTAGACTGCTTATATTAATTGATAGCTTCACTTCAGGATTGATGGAACATTCTTCCTGTTAACATCAGGTAGTACTGTGGAAGCTGGAAGAGGAGGAGCAGACAGAGGGTGAAGAAAGAGCTGTGAGTGTAGGGGGACCTTTTCCCCATCCTCTGGACCCCCTGGGAAACTCAGCTGCACTTGGAAATGGGTATGGAGAATGCAGCTGAATGGGACACAGCTGAGGGCAGCCTGAGGAAGTACCATCCATCTGGGGCCTACCCATAAAAAGCAAGTCTAGAGCAGGCATCCCCAAACTTTGGCCCTCCAGATGTTTTGGCCTACAATTCCCATGATCCCTAGCTAACAGGACCAGTGGTCAGGGAAGATGGGAATTGTAGTCCAAAACATCTGGAGGGCCAAAGTTTGGGGATGCCTGGTCTAGAGTGAGAGACTAGGGGGGATGTCCGCTGTTTCCAGGAACTCTTCTCGTTCTGAGACTTTTGAGAATTTGTTTGGACACTGGGTGAGAACCCAGGGGCTGAGAGGGAGGGTGTGTCAGAAGGAAAATGAATTGATATTGATTTATAGATGTTAGTAACTTTGTACTATTGTAACATTTTTATATGCAGACTAGCTGGCCTGGCCACACGTTGCTGTGGCTCATCCCTGTGATTGGCCGCATCCTGTCCCGATCCATGACCTATCCCAGCCCCTCGTCCCAATCTGCAAAGCGGAGCCGAGATGCTGTGGAGAGGGAAGGTTTCCTAGCTGTAGTACCAGTGTAGCCATCACTAGAGGGCGCTGTTTTGCAACCTCTCCTGTGCTCCCAGCATCCCTGGCTGTCTGAGTTTTGTGTTCTGGAACAGTGGGTTTTACCTGCATTACCTGCCATAGGTGTGACATCTATCTACACAACCTGTATATGGTCACTCACATATTCACTTGGGACATTTGTCCAAATTTGAATGCAATTGGTCAAGCAGTTTCGGAGAAAAGTGCAGACTAACCGACATGCCCAGTTTACATTTTTATATATATAGATGCGTATTTTTGTAATATTTTGTTTAAGTTGTCTGTTGTTGCTTCAGTTTTTGTACACCACTTAGAAATGTTTTTAATAAAGTAGGTAGTATAGAAATTAAATAATCAATGGTACTTAAAAAAATTGTTTGTTTTACTTTCTTTTTGTTATATTTGCAAATAAAAATGCGGATGGTGTGCAATGAATTTTTACTCACCGTAAGTTCATTGAAATTAATTAACATGACAAAGTTGGGCCCAGAAATTTAAATGGGTCTACTCTGAATATCTGGGAATAAGTCTACTGACTTCAATGGGTCATGTATATATAGTCAACTAAATTTTGTTCTGAGTATAAACGTAACAGCAAAGAACTATGCATGTCTACTCAGAAGTAAGACCCATTAAGTAGGTTCCTAACATCAATCTATACACATTTAGCTGGAAGTATGCCCTAGTTAAATTTTCAGTACAGTACTTATATGCCATCTCTCAGAACTAACCCTCCCAAATAACTCAAAACATATTGAAAACACATCTATTAAAATTAGTGGGGTACATCTCCAAATCATAGCTGTCAAGTTCTCCCTTTTTTAAAGGGAAATTCCCTTATGCTGAATAGGCTTCCTCACGAGAAAAGGGAAAACTTGACAGCTATGCTCCAAATAAATATGCATAAGTTGCTCAGTAACAACCATCAGGGAGCTGCAGGAAATCTTGGCTGATGGCAATTATTTCAAAAACCATTTAATTCCCACTTAGTGTCACTAGATGGCACCAGAAGACTTTTTAAATATTTCAAACACCAATTCACCCGAGCTGTTTTTTAGAATTGGAAAGTACAGTATAAGAAGGGCTTACGCTCTGTGTTTTGTGTGAGTGGTGAGCATGTCTCCTGGCTGAAAGAGAAGCATTCAGAGATGCAACAGACAGCCTCTTCTGTGCCAACCCAAATCTCATTACAGTATTTCGCTAGAGAGCAGGGCTGGCCCAAAACATTTTGCTGTCTGAGTAAAAGGACAAGATTGTGTCCCCTTCCACAGTACGCACAGAAGCTGATCAGAGTACAGTGGAACCTCGGTTTATGAACACCTCGGTTTATGAATTTTCGGTTTATGAACGCCGCGGACCCATCTGGAACGGATTAATTCACTTTCCATTACTTTTAATGGGAAAGTTTGCTTCAGTTTATGAACGCTTCAGTTTATGAACAGACTTCCGGAACCAATTACACCCATGTTTCAGTTTATGAACGCTTCAGTTTAAGTACTTCGCGGACCAGTCTGGAACGGATTAATCCACTTTCCATTACTTTCAATGGGAAAGTTCGCTTCAGTTTATGAACGGTTACTCCGCGGACCGTCTGGAACGGATTAATCCACTTTCCATTACTTTCAATGGGAAAGTTCGCTTCAGTTTATGAACACTTCAGTTTATGAACAGACTTCCGGAACCAATTGTGTTCATAAACCGAGGTACCACTGTAGTGATTAAACCTTCAGCACCAGTGAAGGGACAGCATCTTCCACGGCACCTGGGGGCAGCAGGTTAGCTACATATAAGGGAGCACCTGCAGCTCTGTCCATCAGCAAAGAGCTATAGTCATCATCTGCCTCACTGTCTAATGGTAGGGCCAGCCCTGCTAGAGATGACCTGGAGCTTCAGAATGCAAACTTTCAGGGTTTCCATTCACATCCAAACAAGACATTACAGCTACATGCATACTTCTTAGACGCAGAGCATGGGTTGTGCCAAACAGTGGCACATAGTGGGGACTTGGATTTCATGGGGAAACGCAGTGGATTTTAGGGCAAGGAAGCTGCCTCCCTCCTCAAGCTGCCTAGAGGGGACATGTGGGCTGTGTAAAGACCAGACAATTAAAGCCCAATACTTCTTCCAAAGGAACTATGGGAACTGTAGTTGACCCAGCACAGGCCTACAATTCCCATCATTCTCTGGGGATGTGATGTGCTTTAAATGTATGCTGTGCACACAGCCTTTAAAAAATGGATACAAAAGCAGGCTGCTGCTCCCCTTTCCCACAGGCCTTTACTCAGCACTGCCCTACCAAGCTGGGCTTGCTTTTAGTCTTGGAGCCCTGGGAAAAGAGGTGAGCAAGGGTACCTCCTGCCTCTTCCACTTCAACTTTTAAAACTACATACATTGGTTTGGCTTCTACGTGACAACAACCGAGAGCTCAATACCATTTACTCTGCATCCAGCCCACTCCCACCGCTGATTGGGAAAGCGATGTACACACCTTAGCCACAATTCATATCTATCCTCTATCTGCCCAGCCATTTCTTATGAAATGCTGTGTTTGGATGAGTTTTCCTGAATTGAGAAGGAAAAAACAACAACCTAGCTGCTTGTAATGTTTACAGAGCCATATCATGTGTACACCACCATATGGTTTGGACTTTTATTCAAGGTTGAACTTTAGCACCTATATTTCTCATTTAAATACCTTTGTGTGAAATATTTTTCTTATTTGCGTGGCTTTACATAGATTAACAGCAACCTTACATTTCAGCGCAATGTCGTCATGCTATCCATTCAGTGTGTTTTCCTTCCTGTCCGTCCCAGAAGTGTTTACCAGAACAATCTGTTGTTAGCTAAGTGCAAAACCATTTCCTTTTTTGTGGTAATGTGTGCACTGGTTTGGAGGTGCTGTGCCTCTCTTTGAATTCCATTCTCTCTCTCTCTGGTTTCTTTTCCTATATGCCTTTTATAATCTTTAATACATTTTTGTAATCCTTTTAGAGTATTTTTCTTTTTACTCTTTTGCACATTTGTATTATATGTACGTGACTGTAAGTTAGAGGAGACATTATGGGTTTACTTTAACCATTTTTATTCTACATTACCCAGATTTGTTTCTGGGGATTCCGAGAAACCTATGCATTACTGTGTCAATGTTTTAGGAACCTTATTTCCTGCTCCCACCCTACTGAAGGTCCTTCCTAAGGGAATGGCATGTATATTTTGCCTTTTATCCCTCTCCCCCTCCCCTCTAAATAGCCATCAAAAGGTTTCATTAGGGCACTGCTAATCTCTGTAACCATCTCTTTCAGGATTAGAGGGCGTAACTCATTTAGTCTGGAGTTTGAGGCTATCAAGCTGTGTTCAAATGGAATTGCAAATATCCTTAATTTCTTTCTACACACCCTAGAAATGTGATTCAGTACTGGCCTTCCTCTGCTCTTTTTGTATGGAAAAGACATATTACACTTGGTTTAATTTTTCTGCCCCAGTTAAGGAATTGGCCATTTCTCTAGAGTCAACTCTAGAGGCAATAATCTCATCCACTTCTCTTTTAGGTAAATGTATTACAGAGCAATGCAGCAGTAGTCTGTTTTCACATTTATGGTGCAACCCGTTTGCTCAGAAGTGAGACCCACTGACTTCCTTTCCTGCAGGTGCACTTAGGACTTCAGCCTCGGTTATCTAAACCTTAGTGGTGAAAACAAAACAAAAACCTTACCAGAATTTATATTTCTCTTAAATGGGGTGAAATATGAATTCAGAGTTTTTTTCCCCTCCCATCCTGTCAGTAACTTTGGGTTGTTTTGTTTTGCATCATGTTATTTAAAGATGCCCTGCAGGGCTGCTCTTATAACAACGTTGTGTAATGCTTGTGGGCATCTCTATTCTTTCGCTCCCTTAGAAAAGCGAGTAGACCAGAACATTTCTTACAGTGTAGAGGCAGGAAGGCGAATTTTATAGTACAAAAAAGTGGCATATTTGGCCTCCTAAAGAGGGGTCTCACACTTCCTGCTAGGGCTGTGCACAGGTTCCAGCTGAATCCCAAGTTTCAAATCAAATTGGGCCAATTTGAGTCAACTGCAGATTTGGCCTGAACAGGCTGAGGCAGCTCTGAATCACCCAAGGTTGGATTGGGCCCACCCAGAACAATCTGGGGTTGTCAAAATGGGTGGTGGTAGTCTGACAGCAAGGGATGGAAAGAAAAGTGCAGGTAGCTCCCCCATCCTGACCATGAGGCACATGTCTCCTTTAACCACACCTGACTGCATGTTTAGTTAGGGTTTAAAACCCTAATTAAACATATGGAAAGGAAGGGGAAAAGAAGGGGACACATGTCTCAATCTCCTCACTCTCTACTGTATAACTGCCAAATAATAATAATAATAATAATAATAATAATAATAATAATAATAATAATAACAACAACAACAATAATAATAATAATTTATTATTTATACCCCGCCCATCTAGCTGGGTTTCCCCAGCCACTCTGGGCGGCTTCCAATCAAAAAAATAAAACACAGTAATCTATTAAACATTAAAAGCCTCCCTGAACAGGGCTGCCTTCAGATGTCTTCTAAAAGTCTGGTAGCTGTTTCCCTCTTTGACATCTGTTGGAAGGGCGTTCCACAGGGCGGGCGCCACCACCAAGAAGGCCCTCTGCCTAGTTCCCTGCAACTTGGCTTCTCGCAACGAGAGAACTGCCAGAAGGCCCTCGGTGCTGGACATCAGTGTCCGGGCAGAATGATGGAGGTGGAGACGCTTCTTCAGGTATACTGGACCGAGGCCATTTAGGGCTTTAAAGATCACCAACACTTTGAATTGTGCTCGGAAACATACTGGGAGCCAATGTAGATCTTTCAAGACCGGTGTTATGTGGTCTCGGCGGCCGGTCCCAATCACCAGCCTAGCTGCTGCATTCTGGATTAGTTGTAGTTTCCGAGTAACCTTCAAAGGTAGCCCCACATAGAGCGCATTGCAGTAGTCCAAGCGGGAGATAACTAGAGCATGCACCACTCTGCAGGCAGGTAGGGTTTCAGCCTGCATACCAGATGGAGCTGATAAACAGCTGCCCTGTACACAGAATTGACCTGCGCCTCCATGGACAGCTGTGAGTCCAAAATGACTCCCAGGCTGCGCACCTGGTCCTTCAGGGGCACAGTTACCCCATTCAGAACCAGGGAATCCTCCACACCTGCCCGCCTCCTGTCCCCCACGAACAGTACTTCTGTCTTGTCAGGATTCAACCTCAATCTGTTAGCCGCCATCCATCCTCCAACCGCCTCCAGGCACTCACACAGGACCTTCACTGCCTTCACTGGTTCTGATTTGAAAGAGAGGTAGAGCTGGGTATCATCCGCATACTGATGAACACCCAGCCCAAACCCCCTGATGATCTCTCCCAGCGGCTGCATGTAGATGTTAAAAAGCATGGGGGAGAGGACAGAACCCTGAGGCACCCCACAAGTAAGAGCCCAGGGGTCTGAACACTCATCTCCCACCACGACTTTCTGAACACGGCCCAGGAGGAAGGAGTGGAACCACTGTATAACTGCCCCCAGCTCCCAGCCCCTCTAGAAGGTCCAGAAGGATGTTATGGTCGATGGTGTCAAAGGCCGCTGAGAGATCCAGCAGAACTAGGAAACAGCTCTAACCTTTGAGCCCCCAAATCAGTTCAAGTTCTGGATCTGGGTCAGGTTTGCCGCAGACCATCCTGGGTCAGATCAGGGCCACTCACAAATGTCAGCTTGAGCCCTGAATCTTACATTGGGGGTTGGTATGCACAGGCTACTGTTCCTGCACCCACACCCCAGGCTGCCAAACAAAAGTTCAATGGCATAGTTTAACAGCAAACTTGCATTTCTGCACAATATTACCGTGCTAGACTTGGTAGTCTTGTCTATGGTAACAAATGGTGTGTACAAATGTACACATTCTGAGCGGTGAAGCTGCTCTGGAACTGCACTCACTGCATCCTTGTCAAATGGTTGTTCTGTCGCAAGACTGAGAACAATTAACCAGATCTGGAAGTTTGTTGCAGAAGCCAATAATCCACAGCACTGATTGGCTCACCTCTGTAACGCCACAAAACACGTCGTCATCTCCTATGAAGTTCAAAAACCTTTTTTAAAGGTATATGCTACTCATGTGGATGAAATTAATGAGTTTGAGACTGCAGATTGTAGAGAATCTTCTACTGAAATCTTTATTTGCCTTCAAATGGGAGGTCTTTGGCCCCATAGGTAGGCCTACCTATCTTCTCAATTCAAGGCCAGCAAAGAATATTTAAAATATTATTTTCCACATTCTCAAGGCTCAAACACTTTCTTTCTTTCTCTTTCTTTCTTTCTTTCTTTCTTTCTTTCTTTCTTTCTTTCTTTCTTTCTTTCTTTCTTTTCAGCGGTTGTGTTTGGGTTTCCAGTTCTTCACAAGGCTCAAATTTATGCTGCTGGTCTTGGTTTTCTTGAATTTCTGTTCCCTTCACTTATGCTAGCTGACAAAGTATTTTTGACCTAATTTACCCAAGTGCTCATGTAATAGGCATTGCATTCATCGGTGTTGTCTCACTGCGCACCACGAAGCTACACATTATCAAAAATATGTGCCGTTTTACAGCTGCTTATTCAAATGTTTAATTACTCCTTACAATAAGGTCACCAATAGTTACATAATTTTAAAGAAGAAGCAGTATTTTAAGAAAGTGACCTAGCAATACGGCAAAATAATTATGTTGGCAATCAGATATTATTGTCTGTCTGAAATATAGTTTGTTTGACAGTGTCTGGGAACCCCGAGGTAAATTTTGCTAGTTGCTGTGTTCAATCCACCAGGCTCAAGCACTGTGGCACCTTTCATTGAGGAATGTCCTCCACCTGGAATGTCATCCCTAGGGAGGTTCACCTGAATGAATCATTGCTTGCCTTTCATTTGTCAATGAAAACATAATGTATAAATGTCTTAGGAGAACCTTGGCATTAAATGGCGAGCATGTGTCCTACTTTACAGAAGACAGCCCTATATTTGCAGGCCTGTGAATTCAAGGACAGCCTTCTTTGTTGAAGGCAGCTTCTATTCAAAGTCTAGATTGAAAATAAAGACCCCAAAGAAGAAACAGCAGGGCAAGGCCAACCTTTAGCACCTGAACAGCAGACAGATCACCTGGTCTCCTTCCCCACTTGGGTGAGATGTATTATAGTTCTATTTAAATCATAGTAATTATTTCTATCTACAGTATACATAAAAATCAGCATGTGCAAATCTGAGTCCTCTTTAGTCCCCTTTTTTGACAATCCATAAGTGGTCACACTATGTTACAGAATCATAGAATCGTAGAGTTGGAAGGGACCATGAGGGTCATCTAGTCCAACCCCTGCAATGCAGGAACCTTTTGCTCAACGTGGGGCATGAAGCCACAACCCTGAGATTAATAGTCTCATGCTCTACCGACAGAGCTATCCCGGCATAATACGCTGCTGGAACATTGTTTTCGGTCTTATGTTTTTGTTCTTCTTTTCTCTGGTGGTTTTACCATTTGTGTTTTGATACTGCTGTTTTAATTGTTTAAATTTTAAATTGTCTTAAGATTTCTGTTGTTGTTGTCCAAGGGGTCCTAAGGACAGGAAGATGGCACATGAAATGGCATAGATAAATAAAACTGATTCATTGTAATCTATGGAGGGCTTGCAAGGGCAGCAGTTGGTGAACAGTCTTCCTCTAATTGTTGAAGAGGGCACATGACTATCATAGTAACTGCCTTTATATTAATTGCGTCACTTTCTCCACTTAGGTTGCAATCCTTGGCAGCCACCTGGAGGTAATTCTCTGTTGCACCATGTGAACATTCCACCAGCACCAGAGGATTTCTGCTTCTGCAACAAAACATTCTTCTCACCATGCACCCTATAAATCAGTTCTAGGAGCTCCCTCCTTCTTCTAGAGCATATTTGGGGGAGTTGTGGAACACACACAGGGGGAAGAGTGGGGGGAAAGTCCGTCCCGTTGCAAAAACGGAAATTCTTGTGCTGAGGGGATGTGCTAGTTACCGTAATAATAATAATAATAATAATAATAATAATAATAATAATAATAATAATAATAATAATACCATTGAACTCAGTGGAACTTAGTTCTGAGTAGACATTAATGAAAAAATGTTATAAAAGCTGTTGCAATCTCTAAAAAGAGAACACTGCTTGAATATATATCAACATTTTTCCCCTTAATGATTTCAAAGCATCTATAAATGCATTCCTGCCTGTGCCTACTCAGAGGTAAGTCTCACTGAGTTCAATGGATCTTATTCCCCATTAAGCATTTAAAAGACACTAGTGTTTCCTGTTTGTGATCCAGCTGTTCTATTCATAAATGTGGTTATTCTGTGTGGTTTTTCATGATCATATTCTAGAAAATGAACATGAGACTGTCTATGGAACTATGATTTGGAACAGATTCTCCTTTCCCAGGAACTATGATAGTGTGACCTCAGGAGAGGTTTCTAATTCTGCTTTTTTCCCCTTTCTTCTTCACTGATGCGTTCTGCTTTTGGTTATTACACAATCAAACTCAGTGGTAGGGAAATTATTCCAGTCATTCCAACATAATTTGTGTTCGGGAAGAATTGAAGCCACAGAAATTAAAAACTGTCATTGATTCTTGTTCTGGACAAACCTGTGTGGAATAGCTATAATTAATTACAAAAAAAGCTGCTAAAAACAGTACACAATACCTAGCGTCGTATTGCAACAAGTTGCATATTTCACCTCTTTCCCTGTTATCAGTTCTGATCTCTCATTATGGGTTGTCCTGAAACTATTACTGTGAACATTCACTAAAGGGAGCGCTTTCACGCAGGCACCTTGTACATCATTAGCAGATAAGGGAATTAGCAAAATTGTATGTAAACGTAGGCGTGTATCACTCCGGCTGAGACTTGGCAGTGGAAGATTTGGAAAAACAAGGAAAGCATGCTCCACTCCATAGGAGTTGTAATAGCTCACAGGAATGTTGGCAAGCTCATCCAGGTGAAGACAATTAAGGTATCCTAGCAGATCTGGAATGTGCTTGGAGCAACCACTGGCTGGCTATAAGGGAAGGAAGGAAGGAATGTGTCCTGGTTTGTCTTTACTGGAGCTTGCATAGAGTCAGTGCAAGCCATCTATTTTCCAATACAAAAAAAGGGGGGGGGAGGATTTTGTGTTCTGACCCACCTGAACAGTAACCATTTCACCTTATTCCGACAGAGCTGATAATAGCCACAAACCCTGCTCTTAATCCTAGCTTAGTTGCATTGTTTTCTGTGGCTATGAAGTGAGAAAATTATCTCCACCAAAATGCCTGCCTACATATTCTGTAATTGTTTTTCATTAAACCCAGCAGAGGCCCCCAGGCATCCATATTTCCTCATGGAAAACACTCTTTGAGTGTTACCTGCTCTGCATGCCTCGCTGCCTAATCACAATCCAGGCCCTTGATTTCTAAGCGGTTAGCAACTCAGCCACAGCGCATTTCCTGTTATTGGTTACTCTACAAGACTTTACCACCTAGGAACTGTGTTTTTCACCTATTTTCACTGTAACTGTCTCTCTCTATATAAGATAATCAACCAAGTGTTATTAAGGGCAGAGTTTCACATTATAAATCAAACAGTTTTCCCAGTTTTCCCATCCTGTCACAATGTCACACCCACCCACCCTGGGAATTTGCTAGTGGGTGGGTAGGAAGCAGGTGCTTAACCCTTCTCCTGACCTCTGATTGTCCCTTGCAAAATTGGTGGGCTGAAACCGAGATGTAGTACTTCACCACAAAGGTGAGATTTTAACTGTGTGCTGTCTGGCCCATATCTATTTCCCTTTGTCACTACATTATCTATATTTTTGGTTTCAGATCCCAGCTGGGGGAATAGGTTTAAAAACAACCTGTGGGTACTTTTTGAAGGAAATAATGGATGGATAGACAAAAGGGTTAAGCACAACTTCACCCTATGTTAGCACTTCATTAGAAATATTGGGAACAGGATTCCATGCTTGCTTCACAATGAGTCGCTCTGCCTTTAATCCTCTAATGAATAAAATGGTAATAAATCATCTAGGTAATTGTGTGTAGAGATAACCAGCCTCAATCTGAAGTGCTATATATGAATCTATTCAAAAATAATACTTTGATTCCCTCAGGTGGTGGTCAAGATTCCTGTGTAAGTATGTTGTAGAGATGCTGCAGGCTCGAGAACTGCTCAGCAGGTGTCTTCATAGCTGCCAAGTTATCCCTTTTTTTAAGGGATTTTCCCTTATGCTGAATAGGCTTCCTCACGAGAAAAGGGAAAACTTGGCAGCTATGGGTGTCTTGAAAGTGACAAATTGGAATGCCATGCTTTCTAGTCATGGCCAGTTTTTAGAATAATCTTTTTATCACAGGATAATGAACAGAAGGGAGGGAGACAGGGAAATGGGGTTGTGGTTAAGATGGTGTGAGAAAGGATGCAGACGTTTGCTGAAAGAGGTGGCATGGAGGCAGGAGATTCTCCCCCGGCCTGCTGAGTGAGTGTGTGCAGATGGACATTAGGCATATTTCCCAGCCGAAACATTGGTTGCAGGCCTCTAGTCAAAGTGTGAGCTCCACCACACATCTACCAGCTGTAGCTGAACAACAACGTAAATTAAATGCAATTTGTTAATTATTTGTAAGTATCGTATGCACGTTGTTGTGTCTTTCTGGCTCATTAAATGTTTTCCATTTTGTTGCTGGGTGTTGAGCTTAGTTGTTCTGCCTTGAGCTATGGAAGTCCCCGTATCTGTCTCTCTGTCTTTCTCTCTCTCTCAGTGAACTTTACCATTGGCTAGACTTCCTAAATTATATACAGGGCTTGACATACTTAACTTCCTAAATTATAAGCAGGGCTCAGCAACAATCATGTTTCGTTACTAACACATTTTCCCCCTCATCCAAATCTACTTAATAGATACTGGGACAGCCATATTTAAGTTGATTTCCTTATTAAGGGAAACACATGGCACGAGCAACAGAATGTTTCAGGGTGGACTGCTTCTCTTCAGGGTGTCCCACAGCCTGCCATGTCCTTTTCCAGGATATTCAATATCACTCTCCTTCCTCGCAAGTTTCCATTCCCCTCAACCCAACCGTTGTCAGTGTTCCAAGTCCATTGGTTTCATCTTTTCAGTTGATTATTAGCCATAATGCACTTACCCAGTTGGAGTGAATCAAGTTGAGATTCAATCCAGCTGGAGTGAATCAAGTTGAAACCTCCATGAAATAGCCCAACTTCTGTAACAGAAAGAGGAAAAAATGTTTTAGAATAATGCAAGTGCACCTACAGGTTTTTCTGTCTCTCCTGAAGCCCAAAAAAAGGGGCTTACCGGTGCATATAGTGCATATAGGAATAATGGTTTTCCTGTCCTTTTCTTGAGGACCTCTCTCTTAAGGCAGATGTGTCCTCTGTTATTTGCTTTGACAGGTTCTAGTTCTGTAGCAGAAAGTTATAGGGGCATAGAAAATTTATTGCTTTCCACGGTTCCTCTACACTGGAATGTTGTTCACACTAAAACAATAACTACAACTCATATAATACTAAGTCATATAGTCAAACCAGTAACTGAATTTAGAGCAACTCTCCTCTGAGGAAAGATGTGGGAACTTTTAATTTAGAAAAAAGGAGGGGAGAAGATGTAAAAAAATATGTATGGTATGGAGAAAGTAGATATTAAGAAGTTTCCCCCCTCACAATACTAGAACTTGGGTTCTAGTACTGGACAAGCAATGGACCCACCTCCCAAATATGACAGCCATGTACCTATAAGCTCTCCACTTTCCAGGATTCAATCTCAGTTTATGTAGCCTACTACTGCATCGAGGTTCCTCCTGACTCAGATGTAATGGAGAAGTAGAGTTGGCTATCATCTCCGCTCTAACAATCCCAATGACCACTCCTAATGGCTTCATACAGCTTCATAGCACTGGGGAGAAAGTAGTCATCTTCTTCTTCTTTGGTGATCACTCATAGCCAAGTAAGATTGTCTTCCATGAACACGGTCTTAACAGTGAGTCCATAAGTGACCTTGGAGGCCAATTCTGGATCCACACGTCCTTCCACAGTGGGGAAATAGGATTCAGGATGGGAGTTGATCATGGTGAGGGTTTGCCAAACGTGCCTTCCTCTTAGCATGTTTCGTCCTGAGTTCGAGCGTCTTCAAAGCCCATGACACCTTTGGTAAAGGCTGTTCTCCAATTGGTTTTGATACCATAGTCAATGGTACCAAAAGCTGCTGAGATATAGAGAAGAAAGCAGGGTTGCACAAGTCTGATTTGGTCCCAAACCCAGCCTGAACCTATGGATCCAGATAATCAGTCTTATCCAGGAATGTCTGCAGCCGTTCCTCCAATCATAGAATCATAGAATTGTAGAGTTGGAAGAGACCACAAGGGCCATCCAGTCCAACCCCCTGCCAAGCAGGAAACACCATCAAAGCATTCTTTACATATGCCTGTCAAGCCTCTGCTTAAAGACCTCCAAAGAAGGAGACTCCACCACACTCCTTGGTAGCAAATTCCACTGCCAAACAGCTCTTACTGTCAGGAAGTTCTTCCTAATGTTTAGGTGGAATCTTCTTTCTTGTAGTTTGAATCCATTTCTCCGTGTCCGCTTCTCTGGAGCAGCAGAAAACAACCTTTCTCCCTTCTCTATATGACATCCTTTTATATATTTGAACATGGCTATCATATCACCCCTTAACCTTCTCTTCTCCAGGCTAAACATACCCAGCTCCCTAAGCCGTTCCTCATAAGGCATTGTTTCCAGGCCTTTGACCATTTTGGTTGCCCTCTTCTGGACACGTTCCAGCTTGTCAGTATCCTTCTTGAACTGTGGTGCCCAGAACTGGACACAGTACTCCAGGTGAGGTCTGACCAGAGCAGAATACAGTGGTGCTATTACTTCCCTTGATCTAGATGCTATACTCCTATTGATGCAGCCCATAATTGCATTGGCTTTTTTAGCTGCTGCATCACACTGCTGACTCATGTCAAGTTTGTGGTCTACCAAGACTCTAGATCCTTTTCACATGTACTGCTCTCAAGCCAGGTGTCACCCATCCTGTATTTGTGCCTTTCATTTTTTTTGCCCAAGTGTAGTACTTTACATTTCTCCTTGTTAAAATTCATCTTGTTTGCTTTGGCCCAGTTGTCCAATCTGTTAAGGTCATTTTGAAGTGTGATCCTGTCCTCTGGGGTATTAGCCACCCCTCCCAATTTGGTGTCATCTGCAAACCTGCTCAGGGTGCCCTCAAGCCCATCATCCAAGTCATTGATAAAGATGTTGAATAAGACTGGGCCCAAGACAGAACCCTGTGGCACCCCACTAGTCACTACTCTCCAGGATGAGAAGGAGCCATTGATGAGCACCCTTTGGGTTCGGTAAGTCAGCCAGTTACAAATCCACTGAATGGTAGCATTGTCTAGCCCGCATTTTACCAGCTTCTTTACAAGAATATCATGGGGCAATTTGTCAAAGGCCTTGCTGAAATCAAGATAAGCTACATCCACAGCGTTCCCTTCATCTACCAGGCTTGTAATTCTGTCAAAAAATGAGATCAGATTAGTCTGACATGACTTATTTTTCAGAAACCCATGCTGACTTTTAGTGATCACAGTGTTTCTTTCTAGGTGCTCACAGACTGTTTGCTTAATGATCTGCTCTAGAATCTTTCCTGGTATTGATGTCAGGCTGACTGGGCGGTAATTGTTTGGGTCCTCTCTTTTCCCCTTTTTGAAAATAGGGACAACATTTGCCCTCCTCCAGTCTGCTGGAACTTCGCCTGTTCTCCAGGAATTTTCGAAGATTATTGCCAGTGGTTCTGAAATCACCTCTGCCAGTTCTTTTAATACTCTTGGATGTAGTTCATCTGGCCCTGGAGACTTGAATACATCTAAACTAGCCAAGTATTCTTGTACTACCTCCTTACTTATTCTGGGCTGTGTTTCCCCTGCTGAATGACCGGCTCCATATTCTTCAGGTCGGGCATTGTTTTCTTTTTTGGAGAAGACTGAGGCAAAGAAGGCGTTGAGGAGAAAATAATTATTTATTACCAGACGAGAGTTCTTATAATCCATTGTTACTACCATCACCAGGTTACAGCACTGGTGACTGCTAGGTAAAGAGGGAGTGGGAAAGATATTGAACTGTACATATGATTTTTCCTAAGCAGCCTGCTCTTTGGCTTCAGGTTTCTAGTACACTTGCAATGGTGAAGCCCCCTAGCCTACGTCATCCATAGTCAAACATAATTAAAAAGATGCTAAGAAATAAAGATAATTGACTGATAGGTGTAGGAATGGCTGTGATGAAATGGCAGTTCCCAAACCTTCAGCGGTGACTGATTAATAGACCTGTCATAAACCTGAGGTGGAAACTGTTGTATTAGAAGGAATTATATACATTTCCAAAGTTTTCATGATAAGATGTTGGAAGACTGGGGAACTTTGCACAATCAAATGCTTGGAGTTTGATTTTCGAGCAGCTGTGCCAGTAGCTAAATTGGAATCATTAGAACGATGCACTCAAGTCTTTAGTGGGTAGGTTTTGCTAGAGGAAAGGTAAGGATCACAAAAAAGTTTTGTTTGGATGACTGAGCTTTGTGGTGAATTGTGGATTAGGGGCCTCACATTCTTGAAATCGTGCAACATCCACTACCATCAGAGGAAATGTTGCTGATAAAAAGGAATGCAGATTTGGGGAATTAGTTTATGCCTCTAAAATGTAAGCAGAAAATCTAATGAAAATAGTTGACGTGTTCTGGAATCAGTATCCTTGAGATTTTAGTGGAGGGGTGGGGGAAATGATTCCTGCCTTCATTAGCAACAAAGCACACTTAACAAAAGGGAGTGTAGCACCATTGAAGACCACTCCACTGAATAGCTAGAGCCACCCTGAACAAAAAAGCAAGCAGCCCATTGCTCCAGGGGGCCTCCAAGAGAAAGGGGATAACAGCCAACTATATTCATTTCTTGGTACCCTAGCCAATGTTAATAGGCCTGGCACTAGGTTTGAGAAGGCGCACTGGGCATGGTGCCTCTGATGGCTCTTGGGTGCCCTGCCTTTCCCAAGCTTACCAAGGAGCAATAGGGGTAGCGGTGGAAGGCAACTGTGAAGTCTGGCAGTGGTGCTGAAAGCATCACAACTCCTTCTCTTTCAACCCAGTGCTGTGAAGAACAAGGCAGCTGCTGCCAGCACCTTCATTATGCCCAATGCCTCTCTGCCTCCCATCCTTGATATAGTGTATTCCAATGTTTGGGGACCAGAGGCATTGGGGATAATCAGGGCATTTTTTCAGCTGGAACTCATCAGAACTCAGTTCCGGCCCCTCTCAGGTGGGTGACATTATCATTATAAGAGAACAAGGTGAGTTCCGGCATCTCTTTTTCTAGAAAAGAAGCACTGAGGATAATGAAGCTGGTAACAGCGGCAACCACATGCTTCAGCACTTCTCTTTACAGTGCTATACTTCCTGGGTCAGGACGTCACCAGCACTCCATGTATCAGCACACGCTCGAGGTGGTAGACATTTTTGCCTACCTGGGTTCCACCATAACCAAGAACCTCTCGTCGATGCTGAGCTGGACAAGCTTATTAGCAAGGCAGCTATGGCAATGGCTCACTTTTTCAAAAGGGTATGGGAAAATGTGGTATTAACGTTTGGACCAATACCAAAATGAAGGTCTACCAAGCTTGCGTGTTGAGCATGGTGCTTCATGGAAGTGAGTTGCGGGCAGCTTACAACCACCAGGAGCAACGCCTCAGTACCTTCCACATGCACTCCATCAGGAAGATTTGGGGCATCACATGGCAGGATAGTGTCTCAAATAAAGATATGCTCTTCTCCTAAGCCCACATTCCCAGCATGTTCGCACTCCTGTCTCAGCGACATCTATGCTGGCTTGGTCATGTACACAGAATGGAAGATGTCAGGATCCCCAGGGATGTGCTGTACAGGGAGCTGTCTTCAGTCACTGGCAAACCAACTCTGTGTTACAAAGATGTCTGCAAATGTGACATGAAGGCTGGCAACATCAACCCCACCGTTTGGGAATTACTTGCGGACAACTGCAGTGCCTGGAGACAGACAGACAGCTTGTGCATTCATCCCATGACCGCTGGGAGGAGTGCAAAGAGAAGGAGCAGCATGGTGCAGCTGCAGCTGCACAACCAGCCGCCTTCATCTGTCCTAGCTTCAACAAAACATGTCTCTCCTGCATCGGTTCCTACAGCCACAGAAGGTGCTGTAACCTTCCAACAGTTTCACTTCACCCCCAAAGGCACACTCCTCCATTGTCAACTGAGACAGACAGATGCCCAAGAACAACAACATGGTTAAAAATAAAGGAGGCTGGTGTTAGCCAGAGTGGAGCCTGTGGCCTCTGGCATTTGCCCACCAAGCTGACAATGGCCCTATTAGCCCAGTCATGGCCACATGTGCTGATTTATGCACAATGCTGACATAGCTGCCAAGTTTTCCCTTTTCTCGTGAGGAAGCCTATTCAGCATAAGGGAAAATCCCTTAAAAAAGGGATAACTTGGCAGCTATGAATGCTGATTATGCATATTTGCATACCAAGCAAGGTTTTTCAAAAAGAAAGAAAGTAGTGAGACAGTCAGGGGGCAGAAAGGACAAAGCAATGCTGCCTTTTGAGATACAGTATCACTTCCAGGACATTACAAGAGAGAAAGAAGATTTAAAATAAAATTGCTCAGGCATTAGTGGACAGAAGGGTGCTGTTTTTCCCCATTGGCAAAACATCACAGATTAAGTCCTCTGAAAGCAAAACATCCCTATAGCTACCTCAAGGTAGCTGGATCCAACTCAACAAATGTTGCAATTTTTGTGCCATAAAATTATCACCTGGAAAGGCTTGTACATTAGAAGATCTCAGAAAGCTCCACACATAGTCTGTGTCTCTTATCCCAATAAAATATATGTTGTGTGATTACATCCTCAGTGCCACTAATGCAGGGGTGGAGCACCCTTGGCCCTCTGGATGTTACTGAACTACAAATCTTATCAGCCCCAGCAAGCATGGCTAATGGCCAGGGAGGATGGAAATTGTAGTTCAACAGCACCTGGAGGGACAAATGTTCCCCACCCCTGCACTAAGATCTCATGCCAACGTCACATGCTGTTGGTTATATATGGGCTCACTCACTTTATCTCTTTTCTTGCCTTACTATTGTTAACCCCCATGCAATCTTACGTCTGCGCCGGCTGTGGTTCTTTCCCCCTTTTAGCTAATACATTTTGCTTATCCTGGTTTCTGTTCATCAGGATTGTTGCAGCTGAATGCACATGCACATGGTGGCTTATCATTACATATTTATTTATATAATTTATATACAAATCTATGCTCTCTCCGCAAACTGCTCAAAGGAACATAGGATGTTCCCTTATACTAAATCAGACCATTGGTCTATCTAGTTCAGGATTACCGGTAAGCTCTCCAGGTTTCCAGTAGCCCCAATTTTTTTGTTGGAAAGAGAACCTCCATCACAAATATTGTGTGCATAAGGCCCTTCAACAGACACAGAAAATGTATAATTATTGTGGAGATAAACCAAGTTAAGTAACTGAGGATCAGAAGTCCCACAGGCTGGGTAGAAGGACTATTGCAGAGAGAGAAGAATCAGCATTCTGCAAAACAGCTACAATTTCTGCTGAGAGCTTTCAGGTTAAAAAAAAAAAAGCAATTTCTCTTCTTTTGACCACAACAAGCCTTCACAATCAATGCTGCTGCAATGATACCCTTTCAACTCCACTTGGCTGAACATTCTCTCCAAGTAAAAAAAAAAAATTAAAAAATTAAGAAGCTGATTGGTGCCCTGATGTGCGGGTGTGACACAAATTAATGATAGCATTGTATGCCTCCTGGCAAAAGTAATCTAGATTCCTGTTTGCTAATGGAAACTGACAGGAAGCAAATTTAGTCATTGATGTCTCAATTGTTAGCCCATTGTTTGACAGCAGAAGCAAATGCACATTTTTGTCGTGTACGGCTTTCTGTTGCTGCTGCTGCTGCTGCTGTTGCTTCTGCTTCTGCTGCTGCTAATTTTAAAACTCATTCTGTTCATCTTGATGTAGGATATACATAGGTAAACACTGCAGTCAAATATATAGAAAATATCCATAAAACCAGCGGCAGCTAGAAAAATATTTTGGGGGGAAACTGGACAAATACTGAAATGCAGCATATTCAGCCACTTGCTTGAAGGATAAAGAATACCACCAGGGTGGAATGGGAGCACTGAAGCCTTGGCATTTTAGAAGTTGTCAAGTACTTAAGCACAAGAGAACAGAAGCAACACATTATGTCAGCTGTTACTCTTTCCCTAATCAGTGAATATTAATGCAGTGTTATCCTGAAGAAAACGGATCACCTTGAGTGTATTAAAAGCAGGGTGTGTTCTCTGCCATTATATAATTTTCCCTGGGATTTTTATTTTTACTCTGTTGACAGACAGTGTAACAACTTTTTGAATTAAGTAAAAAAATAAAAGACAATCAACCCACAGCTTCTACAGTGCAAAGGGTGGTGATGCAAGCTGTGGGGATATAATGACTCCTTGTGATAACATTCCACAATAATCTTGAGACCAACACAAATATTTCTCAGTTACGCTGTGCTCTGCTGAATTCCTGCCCTCTGTTCAACAAGAAGAGGAGCGAGGATACACAGAGAAAGGTACCCAAACCCCACTACTTTTGGGAGGATTTGCTGCCAAAGACGATTTTCTGTAGAACTATAATAAATCTCAAATCCTACCCAGAAGCTAAGATTTCTGTATGTCTGAGGCTGCAATCCATGTATTTATTCTTAAAATGTCTTAAGCAGAAGTTTCCAGGGTGGTGTAGAAAAGCGTGTGTGAAACTATTCACATAACTTATGAATACTACATGCCGACAATAAGCAGGAGGATAAAAACATAACTCTGAGGAGCAGAGGAGGCAGTTTTAATTAAGATACCATCTCAAATGCCTGAACAAGTAGGAAAATATTTGCCTGGTGATGCTAAAAAGCACCAGACAGGTCGTCTTCGGGAGGGCATTCCGTAGTTGGGACACAGAAAAGGCCCTCTCTCTTTTGTGACCACAAAATGTATCTCTAACCGCATAGAGGGTGTTGGACTAGGACATGGGAGACCAGAGTTCAAATCAGCCATGAAGCGCAGTAGGTGGCCGCAGATCATTCACTGTATCTCAGCCCAACTCACAGGACTGTTGTGAAGAGGGGGTGGGGAGAGCCATATACATTACCTTCAACTTCTTGGAGAAAAGGTGGGATATAAACTGAAGAAGAAAAAATTTGGAGACCTTAAGACACAGTGATATAAGGAGAGGCATTTATTCAGGTACCTGAGTCCCAAGCACCTTAAATTGGGCTCAAAAGCAAATGGAATTCAAACAGGTATAATATGAGCAATGCTGGATATACCAATCAAAAATCTGACAGCTACGCAAGCGCTGCACTAACTGAAGCTTCCAGGGCATCTTACAGGCAGTCCCAGGTATAACACATTGCAGAAATCCAGCTGGGAATTTACCATAGCAAGGTAAATTATGAATCACCATAGCAAGGCTATCTCTGTCCAGGAATAATTGCAGCTGGCAAACCAGCTGAAGCTACTTCAAAGGCACTCTCTGAGCCACCCAAGACTTGTGCTTGAGTGACAATGCTGGATCTTCCAAAACTGTGTAGCTGTGCTCTTTTGGGGGAAGTACAACCCCATGGGGAACTGGTTGAACACCCATTTCAGTCCCACACAAGAGCTACCTGCTCACCATGCCTCTGACTTGTCAGGATTTCACTTCAGTGCATTGGCAGTCATCCAAGCGGGCAGTTCTGCAAAGAAAAATTACGAGGGTTTTTGTTTGGTTTCAGAGATCAAAATGTAGGCAGGTTGACATGGAAGCTAATCACTCATTGAGTTTACATTCCTTAGTGGGGCAAGTGTTGGGGAGGGGGACATGGAATGAAATGCTTTATCAAGGGAAATACTTCACCCAGCATGCCATCCATTTTATGGCATTCGGTACATCAAGGAGAATAATAAAAACGCTGGACATTTTGGGTTATAAGCTGAAATCGGGTGACTTTATGACTAATTACAACATTTTTAGATATATAAAAATCAGGGTTCCTTTACTTACTTTAGGGCGTATACAGAACACCTTGTAATAAGGAAGGTTTGAATGTTGCACTACGTGAACCAAGTCCTTCCTTGTAGAGTTAGATTTTCCTTTGCACATGCTCTAAGCAGTAGCCCTCCTTTCCAATTTATTCCTAAAGGGAAATTGATTTCTTCCCCACTCAAAGGCAGTGCATTTCCCCTCTACTGGGTTTTCTGGAGTCTTTAATAGTGGCAACACAGGTAGAAATTCAGCTGGTAAAGCTTTTAGTCACAACACCTCTTTATTCATAGGAAAGCATCATGCACTGAAATTCTGCCTGTCATGCAACTGCTAAAGGACAAGTGTTTTGTCAGAAAAATAAGTGGAAGTTTCAAGCTACTGTAAAAGGTAAAGGTAAAGGGACCCCTGACCATTAGGTCCAGTCGTGACCGACTCTGGGGTTGCACGCTCATCTCGCATTATTGGCCGAGGGAGCCAGCATATAGCTTCCAGGTCATGTGGCCAGCATGACAAAGCCACTTCTGGCGAACCAGAGCAGCCCATGGAAACGCCGTTTACCTTCCCGCTGTAGTGGTTCCTATTTATCTACTTGTATTTTGACGTGCTTTCGAGCTGCTAGGTTGGCAGGAGCTGGGACCGAGCAACGGGAGCTCACCCCGTCACAGGGATTCGAACCGCTGACCTTCTGATCAGCAAGCCCTAGGCTCATTGGTACTGTGGTCTATTGTCAGCTTTCAGCTTTGAAGCCAGAAGACACAAGGGCGTAGCCAGGATCAAAACTAGGGGGGGGCAAGCCATGATCATGCAGGGGCGGGGCCACAAAGTGGGAACATGGGCGGGGCTACAGGGCCAGCTGGCCTGACGACATCGTGGTAGCGGCGGCAGCGGCCACCTTGTGCTTCTGGGGCTGGCAACGGCGGCGGCTACCCTGCTTGGCTGGAGAGGACGGGAGGGTCGGGCAGGCAAGAGGGGGTGACAGGGTGGGCGAGGGCAAGGCAAGGCACGGCCGCAGTCACGACGGCTCCGAGGCGTTGCTGCATATCAGCATAATATTTCAACCATGTTGTGGGTTCAAGCCCCACCTTAGGAAAAAATTCCTGCATTGCAGGGGGTTGGACTAGATGACCCTTGTGGTCCCTTCCGACTACAATTCTATGATTCTATTGATATATTGCCATAGCATATGCATCATTCTGCTTTCTTGAATTGTCCTACTCCTAGGCATAGCAGCCAACTCCTAGAGGCCTAGGTGCCTCCCCCCCCCAAATACTAGTAAATACCGTATGTGAAAGAGTCATCCCCCCCATGTTGATGGGCTTTCTATGTGGGGCTTATCTGCCCCCCCCATATTTTATTAAGAATGGAAGAGGGAGGGAAGGAAGGAAGAAATAGAGAGAGGGATAACTCATATTTGTGGGTGCCTCTGGGTGACGCTGTGATGCTGGAACTCTGCAGCAAGAGGACGGGAGGGTCGGGCAGGCGAGAGGGGGTGGAAGGGCGGGCGAGGGCGGGGCAAGGCATGGCCGCAGCCACGACGGCTCCGAGGCGTTGCTGCATATCAGCATAATATTTCAACCATGTTGTGGGTTCAAGCCCCACCTTGGGGGGAAAATCCTGCATTGCAGGGGGTTGGACTAGATGACCCTTGTGGTCCCTTCCGACTACAATTCTATGATTCCATTGATATATTACCATAGCATATGCATCATTCTGCTTTCTTGAATTGTCCTACTCCTAGGCATAGCAGCCAAATCCTAGAGGCCTAGGTGCCTCTCCCCCCCCCCCAATTACTGGTAAATACCGTATTTGAAAGAGTCACCCCCCCATTTTGATGGGCTTTCTATGTGGGGCTTATCTGCCCCCCCCCCAGTATTTTATTAAGGATGGAAGAGGGTGGGAAGGAAGGAATAATAGAGAGAGGGATACCTCATATTTGTGGGTGCCTCTGGGTGATGCTGTGAAGCTGGAACTCTGCAGCAAGAGGATGGGAGGGTCGGGCAGGGGAGAGGGGGTGGCAGGGCAGGCGAGGGCGAGGCAAGACAGGGCCGCAGTCTTGATGGCTCTGAGGCGTTGCTGCATATCAGCATAATATTTCAACCATGTTGTGGGTTCAAGCCCCACATTGGGGAAAAATTCCTGCATTGCAGGGGGTTGGACTAGATGACCCTTGTGGTCCCTTCCGACTACAATTCCATGATTCTATTGATATATTACCATAGCATATGCATGATTCTGCTTTCTTGAATTGTCCTAGGCATAGCAGCCAACTCCTAGAGGCCTAGGTGCCTCCCCCCCCAAAAGAAATTACTGGTAAATACTGTATTTTAAAGAGTCCTCCCCCCCCATGTTGATGGGCTTTCTATGTGGGGCTTATCTGCCCCCCCCCCAGTATTTTATTGAGGATGGAAGAGGGAGGAAAGGAAGGAAGAAATAGAGAGAGGGATAACTCACATTTGTGGGTGCCTCTGGGTGACGCTGTGATGCTAGAACTCTGCAGCAAGAGGAAGATACCGGTACACCTGTACAGGAGCCTTGTAAGCAGCTTTCTCTCTGCTTGATTTACAGCAGGCACGTCCAACAGGTAGATTGTGATCTACCAATAGATCACTGGATGTCTGTGGTAGATCACTGCTAGATCACTGGCACCCCTAAAAAAAGCTCACCCAAATTTTTCCTCCTCCCTAAAAAAAGCTGAACTATGACCTGAAGCCCTAAACAAAAATGGGCCTCCCTCCCTCCTAAAAGAAGCTCAACAAGTTTGACCTAAACCCCCCAAAACAGGGCTTCCCTTCCTTAAAAAAACTCAACAGCTTTGACCTGAACCCCCCCAAAAGGGGGTAGATCACTCCCAGTTTTTAACTCTGTGAGTAGATCAGAATCTCTTGGGAGGTGGCCACCCCTGATTTACAGTATACAGATGCAGGAGGAGGGGCAGACTGGAACACCAATGCTTTTTATAAACATCACTGTGTCTATCAAAGCTACAGCCCCCCCCCTTCTTATTCACTTCCTTTTAGCCTTGCAGGGCCACCTTAGTCAAATTGAATCCTCTGCACCCTCATTAAATCGCCAATAGAACTGTTAATGCGATCCCTGAATGCCCATTAACAACTCCCACTGAATAACAATAGGGTGAATAGGGTGAACCTTGCCTGAAGGGATATTCTGCTCCATTGTCTTAACTGCTTAAGTACTGGTAGCCACTTTGCTTTATTTATTTGATGTGTTTTTGTTACAGCTGTGTTCCCGCCCCCAGCAAGTGGAGAGCTGCTCTTGCTAAAGCAAAGCCCTTTCCACTTCAGTTTTTGGAGGGGCAAAGTATTGGTTATGGTCTGTAAAATACAATAATTTTTTGCTTCTAGGGGGGGGCAGCTGCCCCCTCCTGCCCCCCCCTGTCTACACCCATGAGAAGACATCATTTTAGAATCTCTGTATGTCACCAGTTTCCTCAAAGGTACAACCATTTGGTTCAAAGTGATGTCCAAGCTCTTTGAATCTACGACAGCAGCTGTCATGAGTCTCCAGTTTTTGGACCCCCTATGGACCCGGGGTAGCTCAGCCGGTAGAGCATGAGGTGCTTAATCTCAGGGTCATGGGTTCAAGCCCCACATTGGGCAAAAGATTCGTGCATTGCAGGGGGTTGGACCAGATGACCCTTGCGGTCCCTTCCAACTCTATGAAATGCTGGACTCCAGTTCCCATAAGCCTCAGCACATAGGGCCAATAGTCAGGGGTAAACAAACTAGTACAGCAACATCTGGAGGGACGCTGGTTCCCCAACCCTGCCCTAAGTCCCTGCAAGAGGCCTGTGTGATATTTTAATCATGGCTGCAGTCCTGTACTCAGGCTCCCTAAATGTCATTGAAGGTAATGAGAGTTAAATGGTCTTTCTGTGTGTAGAATTCTATTCTTATTGTTATTATATTACTTACACTGATATCTCACCATTTTCTCCAAGGAACTCAATATGGTGTGCATTGTTCTCTCCCTCTTCATTTCATCTCCACAAAAACACTGTGTTAGGTTAGGCTGAGAGGCAGTGGCTTGACCCAAGGTCACCCAGTGAGCTTCATGGCCGAGTGGGGATTTGAACCCTAGTCTCCCAGGTCCAACACTCTAACCACTACACAGCACTGGCTTGTAGACCGGATCTCTACTGAAACATTAGATATTAAAAAACAAAAACTATTGGTACATAAACCTTGCTTATGTGTGACTGGACCTAAAAACTCTTCTGCCGGCACAGCAATGCTTGGATGCATATCAGGTCCCCCCCCCCCCGAGGAAATAATGTCCCTTCTGAAACTTAGGTAACTAACTTTCTGCATGACAAAAGTGCTATATAGGATACCCACAAGTGCATGGACATACTCTTGAGTACATCACAGAAACTTGCCACATTTGATCAAAGGTGGGCTTTTTCTTTTTTCTTTTTTGCCTGATGTCTGAAATATTAACATGCTAGTCTGCTCCTTAGTTACTGTTCTATTTGTGCCTGTTGCAGCATAATATTGAGCGCTGGCAAAGAATGTGCAGCTGAACGCCAAACAAAATAGTTGAGATTGGCATAAAAAACAAGACTTCTTACTGCATGTTTTGTCCTGACCTCCCCCACCCTTCTCCTGAGAACCAGTTTTTTTCCTTTTGTGTAAAAGGTGGGGGGGGGGGCAACAGAGTGAGCAGAGAGGGGAGGATTTGCCTTTCGGCTTGTCCCATGTTTGTAGATTGATGTTCACTCCAGCATAGTGCAGGTGCAGGGAAAGTACACAGCCTCCAAACAATTTTGTTTTGTTTTTAATGTGCAAAATAGAGGGGCAGTGTTGTGGCTTGCTTTCTGTAGTTTGTTTTTGTTTAAATGGGACAGGATGGTTGCTTCAGTAATAATTACTTGGAAAAATAAAAGAACAACCTTTAAAAAGCGGTATAATTCACTGCACATGCCCCATTGAAATCAATAACAGCTGCGCAGGAACCTTCTCCTGCCCATGTCAGTAGTGAACTTTCTCCTGCCCATGTCAGTAGTGAAGCCGTTTCTGTCTGGTTAGAATTTTGCTTGCACTAATGCCGCAAGAGCAGATGAAGCTCCCGTTCAATGCCCTATGCTAAGATGCATCGTTAACATTTTCTACTAACAGAGCCCCATTGCTTAGATGGACTTGGAATCCCTTATCTGCTTTTGTGGAATGCAAAAACATATGAAAACCTAAGCACACACAACAGAGCACGATGTCTGTTCAGATCCATTCCTCCACAGAGATTTATGGACCTCTCATCTTTTAAAAAATCTATTTGGAACAAGCTGGCTGGATGTGTTGCAAACACATGTGAATGGGGGCAAATTCAACTGGATGCAATTTCATTATCCAGAAATAAATATTAAGAATGTAAGAGGAGGCCTGTTGGATCAGACCGCAGGGCTATCTAGTCCAGCTTTCTGCCTCCACAATAGCCAAGTAGAAGGTTTTGTGGAAGCCACAAGCAGGACATGAGTGTAACAACAGCACTCTCTCCACCTGTGATTAGGGTTGCCAGACTCAATAGAGGACAGGACTTCTGTGCCTTTAATTGCCCTGCTCTCTTTTGAGTCTGGAAACCTTAAAGAGAAACCAGCAGACCCTTTGTTTAATTTCCAAGCAAAGGGTCTGCGGGTTTCTCTTTAAGGTTTCCAGACTCAAAAGAGAGCAGGGCAATTAAAGGCACAGAAGTCCTGTCCTCTATTTAGAGTCTGGCAACCCTACCTGTGATTATCAGCACTGCCTCTGAATCTGGAGATTCTGTATAACTAGTGCCTGAGACTATTACGTGTTAAAGCTACCTAACCAAGTGGTTTTTGCCACCCTATTTTGGCAGCAAATTTCATCAATGAATTATGGGCGTGAAAAAGTACTTTCCTCTAATCAAGTGAAATTCCAGATGAACTGAAGGTTCGTTTAAAGGCACTCTTTGCTAAATGCTACATTCCTTAGAACTCTTTCACTTTTAGAAAAGGAAAAATATATAGAAATGTATTAAAAACATATACAATTATTTTGGGTTTGGGAAACGTGAACTGAAATCTGGAAAATTTTCTAAAACAATTTTACTGAATTGTTCCCTAAGGGCCATACCACTCTGCCAAGTATTGGGAGTGGGTTGCGGCAGTTAAAGCCCAGAAGGCTAAAGAGTTGTTTAGTGGAAGCAGGCAGAAAACAATATGTATATGCATCTACAATTCTACATAGTGGCAGTGGTTAAGAAGGCAGAAGGGTTGGTTTACTCTTTCCCTTCTCATGGGGCAGGCTGCATGCCTTCACAGAGAACACTGACTTATTTTACACAGTTCATGGTTGAACCGTTATTACCAGAACCAGTAGATTGGGCTACAGGGTAGCTGAATATGAAAAAGGACTAGATAAATTTAAATAGAGGGATGAATAACTATTAGAAAGTTCTAAAGATCCATCCTATTGCATGAACGTTATGATATATTCATAGCTGCTGCTGCTGCACTCTTTTCTATCTCTTCCTTGAAACCTCTATTACAACATACCTGCACTGTACAGCTCCCACCCTTCCACCTCATATCATTGGCTGGAAGGGCAGGCACAGAGTGATGATGTCATATCATGAGTTGTATTGTTGTTAAGCTTTGCAGACTCAGGACCCGTCTTTAGCTCAGATATGCATCTGGGGACCCACTTCCTGTTTTCTTGCTATGTATTTGTATGGCTGTCGTGCTGCTGCCGTCACCCACCTTACCGGTAGGTCATTCTGTGATCCAGTAGTAGTTCCCAACCCACCTGCTGTTATAATGGACTTACAAGGGCAGAGGACAAATAAAGTAGCAGCAGTTTCATATCTACAGAAGGCAGAAAATCAGGAAGCTGAGGACCTTATGGCATTTCTGTAGTGATTTGGTGAATTCCTTTTAGCTCCACCTTGAAATTTCATAAATACCATGTGCAGCTTTTAGCGACATTTCTGCTTCCCTTCTTAGCCTCTTGTTTACTTAAGTGTCCCAACTGAAATCTTTGCATAAAGCTCCTCATGTATCCAGATACATTTGTGGTCAAAAAGTTAGGTCTAAATGGAATATTTATGAAATCCAGTAGGGCTGTTAGCACATGTCTGAAAAACTGGCAGAAATTCATAGTACTGTATTGTATGATGAAAGGGCGATGAGGAATGTTTTTCTGTCATTCATGTGGTGGACAGATGAGCAGTGGATTCATCTGGGGCAATTATACTAACCAAAATGTGGTTGGTAAGGGCATAGCTCTCATTTCATGCCATTCCCTTACCTCTCTGAAACATTGATCTTAAAAAGTAAACTTTGCAACAGGGACAAAACATCCTGGAACATGGAGGAATCTGGAGATCAGATACTGCAATTGCTGCTGAAGCCATTAGTTGTGCAAGCTCAGTTTCACAAGGATAGGAAATCAGAGGTCCCCAAAACAGTACATAGCAACATAGGAAGCTGCCTTATATTGAGTCAGACCAGGATTTCCCAAACTTGGGTCTCAAGCTGTTGTTGGACAACAATTCCAACCAATCCTTAGCTAGCAGGACCAGTGGTCAGGAATGATGGGAATTGTAGCTCGAAAACAGCTAGAGACCCAAGTCTGGGAAACTCTGAATCAGACCATCTACCTCATCGTTGTCTATATCAACTGGCAGATGCTCTCCAGGGTTTCAGGCAGGAGACTATTCTATCTCTGCCTGGAGATGGCAGAGATTGAACCTGGGACCTTCTGCAGTGCAAACCATAGCTGCCAAGTTTTCCCTTTTCTCGCGAGGAAGCCTATTCAGCATAAGGGAAAATCCCTGTAAAAAAGGGATAACTTGGCAGCTATGGTGCAAACCATATGCTCTACCACTGACCATGGACCACACATGGAATTATTTTACATTTGTTTACTCTCACTTTATTTTGGCATTTATAGCACCAATCAATCAAAGGAACCAATTTCTTTTGAATCTTTCTGCATTTGGTGCCTTTATTTGTTCTTCCCCTAGATTTCCTATTGGCAGAATTGATAGTTTGCAACTCTGTAATGGATTTATATATTTACAAAAGCTTTTATTTTTAATTTAATGTTTTATTGCCATTTTTTTGAGAATCCAAATACCAACCAACGTTTGGTTTAAGAAATAACGCACAACAAAGTGGTGCACAAAGAGCATTCTCAATACAAACACAGTGTCACATACTAAAACTCAAATGTAACACGATTGCAGGTACCGGCATCCCTGGGAAGCCAGCCTAGCTATTGGGAAAGGGGCAGGCGTTTGTTCACATAATGAAAAGAAACAAAGTCAAAGCGAAGTTACTGCCTTTTGATATGCCTCCCACAACCCTTCAATGTTGAGTCAGTCGTTCTGACAGTCCCAATTTTATTCATCCAACTATTTCAACAGGGCAAGACTGGGACTTTCAAATGATTCGCTATTTCTGTGCATGCAGCTGTTAACAACAAGGCAATCATATTTTTAATGCATTACCCCCCCCAAATTCCTTTAATTTAGCAAAGAGGTACAGAGGAAAGAAAAATGATGGATTAACTACTAAATGTCAGCCGGTTGACCCTAGACCTTATTCTAGGGTCAACTATGGTTAAAATCAGCTTATACGCATTGATTACTATGGGTTCTGAAATACAGGGTTTTGGGGGGAGTTTTTTCCCTGCTAATAAGACAGTAACCATATGACTGTCAAACTCAAAGAAGACCCATTGAAACCAATGATAATTACTGAACTAATTTAAGTCCATTGGTTTTAACGAGTATGATTAGTCAGATAGAGAAATAATCCATATTCTAATCTGCATTAGTTTTGTTCATTAACTACTAATAAATGTGCAAGGCCCATACAGGAGTGTGGTGCTAGGTTTCAAGACCAATGAGCATAGCCTTACGGCATAATGGCACATTTTGAAACTTGTGCTTTGCCTTGATTCTGAAGGCTGCAAAAGACTGCATTTTTCCCTGAAAGCTGCATGCCCTCTTTGCAACAGTACTCCACTGTTATTTGTTAAGGAGGACAAAGTCTAGGGATGTCCTTGGCCTTATGGGTAAAATGAGTAATAGTTCAATGCCTTGATTTTGCAATGTTCTACTTTACCCAAGGACTATACATATTTCTTGAAATTATGAGTAAAGCAGATCATTTCAGAAGGGGAGGGGCTTAGAATGGACGGCATATACTCAAGGGTAGCAAACACAAGTATCTTATTGCCTTATTGGCAGTCAGCCCCACTGGTTTTAGTGCTGCTTATTCCCAAGGTGTGTATATGTGCTTAGGATTGCAAACCAAAGCGACTTGCTTGAAAGTGTTTCCCACTAAAATCCATTGGAGGTTACTTCCACTTAATTGGCTGGACCCAGACTTAGTCATGTTTAGAGTAAAACCATTGAAATCAGTAGGAATTCAGGTAGTTGTGGCTAACCCAGTTCCCATGGATTTCAGTGAGTCTGCTCAAAGCATAATATGTCTGAAAGTTTAAAATTTCAGAATTCCAGAAGATGCACGGGGAGTTGCTGACGAAATACAAACCCACCCGCAATCTCACGCTCACTATGGCTCCAATAGCAGAAATGCTTACTGGTATTTTAAGGTATTTTAAAGCATCATGTATAATAATTAATAGTAATATATGATAATATTTCATAGGTCGACAAATTTTTTAGACTTTAGAGTACCTTAACCCCGATGCTCAGCTCTTTAATGCATTTCCTGTTTTTTTAAGGTACGGTATTTTAAAGCACTCTGTATGTATAATGATACCACATTATGGCATTTGATAGATCCTGCAGTGTCTTGGAATGCCTTTACTTTTTCAGCTGGAAAGAACCTACTGTTCAGCCCTCACATGCCTTTCTGACTCTTGTAAAGCTTATGAGAGCATGTGTTTCCAGTAGCTCTTGGCTAAACAGAAGCAAGTTTTCAAGAAGGTTTGTTTCAAGCAAGAATAACTGTGGAGCAATCCTCACCCATCCAACCTCCAGTGATGCATGACAAGCATAGCCAACAAATGCTGATGTAATAGCCCCCAAAGTACAAACACTCTCTTTTATTGTTGTTAAACAGGCCCACTATTCACTGCTTAGGTGGTCAGCTTTTTCCAACCTTTGACCTTTTACCAAAGACCCATTCCATTCAACTCACACTTTCCCCCTGCATGCCTTTGCCCTCTGTCACTGACTTCTGCATTTCGGATTGCTGTATGGGGCTAGTATTTCATGGGCATCTCAGATAAACTGGGCTTACAGATGAACTACTGTGTGCTTAAGATATGGCTGGATTCAAGCAATCATCTGGCTGACAAGAGGGCCCAGCTGCAGCTGAACTCTTGAGCAGGAAAACGAGTGCCTTTAATTAAAGCTCACCTAGTGGAGCATATTGCTTAGCCACAGCATGAAAAGAAAATGAACGAGTGAGAAATACGTTAGAAGCAGACTGAAAGCAATAGGAAAAAGGTTTGAGCAAATAGCAGCTTGTGTCTTTGTCTGCAAGTTAGTTTTAAATTCTGCTGAGAAGTTAAACCAAATTGCTGTCTGATGCAGCAAAGCTGAAGGGTTGAAAGATTCCCCTCATGTCTCTAGGTATGCTCAGAGTGAAGAATTGCAGATTCTTGAGAGAAGACCAGGATCTTAAAAGGTATGGGTTGGTCATGGTTCAGCTTTAAGTGGAGGGAGCAAAGGCCAAAGAAGATCTACCAAAGCAACCTTGCATGCTTTAAAATTAGGTGCTATGTACCACAATCATTGGTGCACCCACAGCAGCATAGCTGCCAAGTTTTCCCTTTTCTCGCGAGGAAGCCTATTCAGCATAAGGGAAAATCCCTTTAAAAAATGGATAACTTGGCAGCTATGCAGCAGGGTTAGCCAACCATGCCCTAAGCCATCCATGTTATTGGACCCCAACTTCTGCTTTCCCTGATTTTAGCTAGCTGCCAGTTGCTACCTTTGGTCAGGCAAAATAGGGGACTGGTCAGGGGCCCCTAAAAATTACTTTACCTAGTGCAGAAATGACTTCATTACAATGGCACATGGGGTTTACAGTGGTTTATTCAATAAAAAAGAACAAAAGCACTATGATTTACAACTGTAAGAGAAATATTGCACATTGCATATGGCCCGTACCTTGTCACCGGTTGGATGGACCCCTTCTGCGTCCACCTTAAATCCCAGAAAGTCCACCTGCGGCACTCCCAGTAAACACTTTTCCCGCTTCACCTTGAGGCCCGCCGTCTGGAAACGGTGCAGGACGGAGCGGAGGCGGTCCTCAAATTCCTCTGGTGTGGGCCCGGCGATCAGTACATCATCGAAGAAGGGGGTGACACCAGGAATCCCTTTAAGGAGAGAGTCCATTAGATTCTGGAATATGCCTGGTGCCACGCTAACGCCAAATTGCAGCCGCTTTACTCTGAATGCCCCTCTGTGCGTCACAATCGTCTGAGCCTCTGCTGTGGCTTCGTCCACAGGCAACTGTTGATACGCTTGGGCCAAGTCCAGTTTGCCAAAGATTTTTGACCCAGCCAGGGTGGCGAGGACATGGCTGACCACTGGCACTGGGTATGCATGGGCCGTGAGAGCCTTGTTTATGGTGCATTTGTAGTCTGCACAGATGCGGACCGAACCGTTAGGCTTGACGGGTGTGACAATTGGAGTTTCCCAGGGGGCGTTGGGCACCGGCTCCAGCACTCCTTGCTCCACGAGCCGGTCCAATTCCTCGTCTATGCGGGGTTTCAGGGCAAACGGGACCCGGCGGGCCTTGTGCCTGATGGGTCGTACAGCAGGGTCTAGCTGTAGGGCAATGGGGGGTCCTGTATATCGTCCCAATGCCCCATCGAAAACCCCTGGAAACTCTTTGCATATGGCGTCCACGTCCACTTGTAAGCTAGTGCGGTTCACCCCGGTAACGGCTAGCCCCAGAGGTCCAAACCATGCCAGTCCCAGTAAGCTAACGTAGGGGCCCTTAACTACCAGCAAGTCCAATTGTTGCTTTCGCCCTCGATATTGCACCCTGAAGGTCCCCACCCCCATAGTAGGGACCTTACGTTTCTGGAAGTCCCGGAGGGTGAATGGGGCCGGCCTTAGTTTGGGACCCCCATTAGGGCACAGTTCCCTTAATGTTCGGGCCGAGATTATGGATAGAGTTGAACCCGTGTCCAGCTCCATGCGGCATGGGGCTCCCTCTATCTGTACCTCTATATAAATTTTCTCTGTGCTGGGATGGGGCAACTGGAATACCTGGTAGTCCGTGATCTCCGTCGAGTTGCCTTGGTGCATGGTGCCGTGTGACCTGGGGCTCCTGGGTCGGTCATCTGATGCTTGTCGACGGGTGAGTCGAGCCTGACACACCCGGGCGATGTGTCCCAATTTTCTGCACTGCCTGCACTCTGCGTTACGGAAACGACAGGTCCTCCTCTCGTGGTTCTCCCCGCAGCTTGCACAGTTCCCTCCTTCTCGTCGAGGCTGCTGTGGTGTGTGTGCTGCTTGAGTGCGCCGCTGTACTCGGTGTACTTCCTCCCTGTCAGATTCGGATTCGTCGGTGAGGTCTTCGTGGTAGACCCTCGGTTGGGATGGCGGGGCCGGTCGTGCCTCTTGCGTTGACCTCTCGGCGGCTTCGGTTGCCAGGGCTTCCTCCAGAGCAATCTGGAACGTGAGGTCTTTTTTGGCGTAGAGGCGTCGTTGCAACATCTCGTCCCTCAGGCCACCGACGAGGCGGTCACGAAGCATGTTCTCCAATTCTGAGAAGTTGCATAACCGGGCGGCTTGGCGGAGGGAGGTCACAAACCCAGTTATGGTTTCCCCCGGGGCTTGCCGTTTTGCGTAGAAGGCATTTCGGCAAGCTACCACCGAGGGCTGTGGTGAGAAGTGCTCCTTCAGCCGTTCCATTATTGTTTTGTAAGAGACGGTAGCGACATCTCTAGGTGCAAGGAGAGCCCGGGCGATTTCAAACGTCTCCTCTCCACAGACGCTGAAGAATGTCGCCCTCTTCATGGCGTCGTTGGTGACTTCTTTCGCTTGCAGGAGGAAGTTGAAACGGGCGGCGTACCCTTCCCAGTCTCCTGATGCTGGTTTGAATGGCGAGAAGCTGCTGTCGGTTGCCATTCTGGGTTCCTTGGGTCCTGGAGCTGAAGCCTGGATGCACGGTGCGATGCAGCGGTGCAGCAGGTGGCGGTGCTGCGGTGCAGTGCGTGGTGGCGGTCAGCTCAGCAGGATCCCACCTTCGTCGCCAGTGAAATATACTCGGAGTCAAGAGTGAATTTCATGCTCTTTATTCAGCTCATAGTCATCAAGGAGGAGAAGAGAAGACGAATGGCTCTTTTCCCAAAACCATCTGCTTATATACATTATTTACACAATGGGCCTTGCGTGATTGGCTACTTCAGGGCTACACCTGTGGGCCAATTATATTGTGGATTGACTTTTGCCTGCAGCCTGATTGGCTGCTCCTACAGGCCAATCAGGTAGCAGATTCACTTCTGCCAGCCGCCTGATTGGCTGCTCCAGCAGGCCAATCAGGTTGCGGATTCACTTCCACCTGGAGTTGGATTGGGTAGCTCCCGCTGATTCTGAATCCTATTGTTCTAGGATTCAGCTCAGTACATAACAGCATATATAGCTGGGACTTGCTCTCCAAGTCCGACCAAACCCCACCCCCTCTGCCTATGCAAAAGCTCTCTCTCCTGCACCGGACCAGGCCTCTTTTGCTCTCCGACCTATCAGCCCCCCCCCCCTGCCTGCGGAAAACCTGAGACTCCACTATAGCAGGCCCATGCACTGCAAACTCCCTCACTCTCTGTGACCCACACTCTGCCTGCACAGTTTTGAGGAGGAGCTCAAATACGTGAAAAAAGGCACCCTATTTCAGGTCCAAACAGTTTTCTGCAAAAAAGGACATTCACGGTTTTTTTGGGATGGATGGCAACCCTAGCTGGGGCTGATGAGAGGTGTTTGACTCCAACAACATCTGGAGAATACCCAGTCCTAGGGAAACATTATAGATACTCTGTTGGTCTGTCAGCTATGAATCAAAATATGGCACAATGGGTTGTCCAAAGTGTGTCATGTCATAAGGAATAGACATGCCATACTTTTAACACTATATAATGTGGTGTTGCTTTGTTTCTGTAGATAACATGCATTCAAATGCACATACAGTATTGTACCATATTTACTGTTGTGCTTGAACAGATGTGCAGGCTAGCTAGCTTCCCATGTGCCAGCATTACTATGAAGCCTAGCAACTCACGAAGGATTCAGCTACTATGTCGAAGTACATTTCTGGCAGCACCCATATCATTTCCTGGATTATCTTCCTACCCCAACCCATACCACCCCTGCAAATGCAAAACAGAAGCCATCAGACTTCAGGGAAGGGCTATAGCTCAGTGGCAGATCATCTGCCTTGCATGCAGAATGCCCCACATTCAAGTCAAGTCAAGTCAATTCAATTTTATTCAACTGTCAGTCAGAAATAAACATTTATTTAATTTATGGCATCTCCAAGTAGGACTGGGTGGGATTTGCTGCCTGAAACACCCAGAGAGCTGCTGCCATTCAATGTAAGGTAAAGGACTCCTGGATGGTTGTCCATTCAAAGGCAACTACGGGGTTGTGGCGCTCATCTCGCTTGCAGGCCGAGGGAGCTGGTGTTTGTGGGGTCATGTGGCCATAACTAAACCACTTCTGGTACAACAGGACACTGAGGAGTGCAGGGAGCATGGAAACACTGTTTACAATAGACAATACTGAACTAGGCAGTCCTAATGGTGAGACTCAGTACAAACAGGCAGCTTCATTCCTACTTACTGGTATGTCAGGCCCTCCTATTAGGCAGAGTGAAGCAAGCCACCTCAGGCAGCTGATTTTGTGTGTCCTGTCCTGCAAAGGCAGGAAAGTCTGAAGCTTATCAACCCTTGCAGGATAGATATCGACATGTATTTTTAAAAGACCTACAACCCAAAATGCCCCCAAAATTCAAACGGGACAGAGATTTATCCAAGGCATGTGCCAGAAAATGGGGTCCCTCTCTGGTCAAATGGAGCCAATGGAGCGTGTGGTGGCTCCCCCCCCCTTTTCTTCCTCCCTCCACCTCCTAACAAGGGGAGATTTGAACACAGCACCAGCCGGGCGTTCGCTCTCACACGTGGGTGGAGCCGAGCGAGCCCCCCCTTCCCGAAAAAGCCCCCCTCGCGCCTTCTTCGCCGGTACCTGCTGCCCGATTAGCATAAGCCACGCCTCCCCGGGCGCGCTTAGCAGCCCAATGAGAGGCGCCGCTTGGAGAGCGGGGCGGGGGAGTAGGGCACATGCCAGCTACGGGGCGGGGCGGGGCCTTGGGAACTGTTGGGTGTGCGGGTGGCGGCGTTGGCCAGTTTAGCAGCAAGCAGCGTGTGTGTGAGTGAGAGAGCGAGCGAGCGAGCAGAAGAGACAGAAAGAGTTCAGCAGGCGGCGGAGGGGATGCGGCGGCCGCTGCTGATGCCGCCGCTCCTCCTCTTCCTCCTCCTCCTCGCGCCCGGGGATTCGGAGCCACCGGCAGCGACCTGGCGACGCCTCTGAGAGCTGCCTTCGCGTCTCCCGGCGCCCGACAACCTCTCTCAGCTTGCCGGGTAAGGAGGACGGGCGGTTTCGGCTGAGGGGGAGCGCGCGACGGGTATTGGGTTGGCTGCCAACGTCTGTCACTTCTCCCTCCCTCCCCCTGGGTGTGTGTGTGTTTTATTTTTCTCCTGGGGCGCTCTGTCCCCACATGCAGTGGTTGCCCCGCGCGCAGTGAGGCAGGAGAGAGAGAGAGAGAGAGAGAGAGAGAGAGAGAGAGAGAGAGGCAGACTCTATGAGGGGTGAGGAAGGAGAGGAGATTTTTCACCGCCGTCGCTTCTTTTCGCCTCCTTCCCAAACTCTCCAGTCAGGTCCTGAGTTCGCTTTTCTGGGGGTTGTGTTATACGCAGACACCACACCACACCTCGCCCTTGACAATTTCCCTTTTCTCTCCCCGCCCTCGTTTCGGGTGCGTGTTTCCACACCAGCCACACTAGCCAGTTCCTCACCCCTCAAATCTCTGCCCTTCCCCCCTCCGCCCTATTTTACACCACGTAGTTTGCTCAGTTGCTATTTTAGTTACAGCCAGCCCCGTCCCCTCTCTCTTTCACTCCCCCCCCGTGTGTGTTTTGTAGCCGGAGCGTCTCCTCCTTTCGATTGTATTTAAATCCTGGGCATGGACAGTAGCAGCGGGAGGAGGAGGAGGTGGACGTGCGATTTGGCAGCTGTGGCTGCTCAGGCATGGGCCGGAGAAAGGGGGCCCTGGACTGCCTTTTGCAGCTGGGAGGAGCGGTGCGCAAGGGGGGGGGTGAGAGGTTGCGGGCGCGCGCGCGCACCCACACCCCCGCCCGCGCATGGCCAGGAATGCTAGATATTCCTTTGAAAGGGGCGGGGGCGCTCGGGCGCCTCGCTTACTGAAAAGGGGTGGGTTGTTTATATGTTTCCAACTACTCACAATATGCTTGTCAACAATTACTCAGTTTAGTTTTTCTCCCCCTTTCTGTTCGCTGTAACTTGCCTTGCTAGTTCTAGCCTTGATGGGGGAAACTTCTGCTGCTGCTTCCCGTCCTCGTCCCGCCCCCCGCCCCCCAATCTGTCCACTATTAACTCTGGGCATGGTTATGGGAACTGGGCAGCCGTATGCATTGGGTTTGGAGTCAGACCACTGTAGCCTGCAGGCCTGATATATGCATGAACATGCATAGAGGGTTGACCCCAATATTAATTTAGGGACATTATAGGTTGGTGGGGGAATGTAGGTACAGTAATTGCTTTCCCTCTTTTGTTGCAATTAAATACTGTACATATTGTCAAGAGTGAAGCTGTGCTCTTCTCTGACAAAGGAGCAATTCAAGAGTATATGTAATCTTAAAACATCTAGATGCAAGTTTTATGGAAAACCCATATCTCAAAATAATACATGATGTAATAGTTGCAAGTAAGTCCTGAAAGCCTAGCTGTTCATGGAAATGTTATTTAATATGCAGTGTGCAGTTGACACCATAAGATTCTAAAACAAGTGTGTATATTCAAAACGAAATAGTTGTCATCTTTTTAAGTGTTTGGGGTGAGAGTGAGCTCCAGAAACAAGCCTGTGATGAAGCATTTTAAACACTTTAAGATGAGAATGATCCTTAATGCAGCTTGTCAGGGCTCCAAAATACAAAACCACAAGAGTTCTCTCTGTATAGCAAGTTCTGCTTGTCACACTACTAGTCATGTTTTAAGAGAAGGAAATGGTTAAGTGGAAGGGGTAAGATTGCAGAACAACTCTGCATATGGCAACTTTGGAAGGTTGCACAAAGCTTTTGCATAACAGTTTAAAGGGAACTTCTGCTAGTATGATCTTTCCATAGGGTTAAGTGAACCAGTTACATTGTTGACATGGTTGGTTTTCGTACTTCGTGACCGCTTCTCAGTATGTATTATCATGTAGTATCATGCATGTTGCTTTAAAACAAAGATTAAGTAGTTGCAGGTATGTTTATATGAAATGCTTAGTGGAAGTGGTCAATTATCTGGCTCTGTCCTGCTTAAAACTATTGACTGTAAAAGGTCTGGAATTCAGATTTAATCCTAATTTCTTGTTTAATTATTTCTCCAGTAAATTAATGAAAGACATTTGTGAATCCAAACTGATAGGTGTTTTTCAGCCAAATCACAGTTTCAAGTATTGCTTGCTTTGTAAAGCTGTGGGAGAGGCATACATTACAGCAAAAGAATTTGATCAAGTAAATGTGTTTTAATCAGCTATTGACAAACCAAATCATCTCTTCAAAAAGCAACTGAGATTTATAAATCACTTTATATTTCAAAAATAAAAAGTAGCTTTTAAAAGCAGAAGTATTTCATCTTGAATTTTTAACAGTATCTCTTTAGGTGTTGTGGGGAAATATTGGATTTAATTGATTGTGACATAGAAATTGATTAATTGAAACTTGTGTAAATGAAGTCCTCAGAGGTTTGGTTTAAAGATTTAAATATTACAATTTTCTAAGTGAAATACACAATTTTTTATTACTATAACTCCTTCACATTATTACCATTTTAATATTGACATTGTAATGAGAATACAAAATATATAAATAGAAATAAAAAATGGTGCTACTAGAAAATTCTTAAATTTATTTATATATATCTTGACTGCATCAGACCAACACAGCTACCTACCTAATGAGAATACGTTATCCATATTGTGTACCTGCTAAAACTTCCACTTTGGCCAGTGCTCATGCTTCCATGAAACATGCAATCATTATTTGCAGTGTAACAGGCATGTGTCTAAAGCTGAAGCACGGCATGGCGGCGGGAGCAGTGCCTCGGAGGTGCGTGAGGCGCAGTTGCTTAAACGAAGCTCGCAGCGCGTCCCCAGGGCAGCGCGTGGCTCCAGCTTTCCAGCTGGGAATGGGGCACCAGAGGGATCTCTGAATCACGGCGCTGGATAGGCTTAAGACGACCCTGGAAGTAACCTAACTTATTTTGGTGGTGAAATGCATTGAAATATGTATTTTAGTACTAAAGATGCAGGATTTTTATAAAAATAAATAAATAAAATCCACACACACCTTTAATTCTAGTGATACTGTGCTCCCCATATCTTTGAAAAGTTCTGAAATCAAGTTTCTTTGTGCTTCGGTATACAGCTTCAAATCTGGAAATGGCTTGATAAGAGTAGCACATTTTAAGATAATGCAGTATGGAATATATTTTCAAATAAATACTACTGTTACTGCTAATATACTTCGGTTATTTTAAGAGTTTGTATGTGGGCTGTGTATGTTGTATATGTGGGATTGTCTTAATAGAATAACGTTTTTAATATGAAAAAAGTGTATTCAACAACTTAACATTATGATGATGTATTCCTGTTCACTTTTCAACTGACTCATATTTGTTTCTTTTTTTCTTCCCTCAGGACACTATTTTGCTTGGCAGATGGACCATAAGCAACACTGAATGTTAACTCTGGAAATTTCATAAGCTCTGCAGTGGCTGGGATGTTGCGACAGAACGGTGGTGGCAACAAGCGTGGTTTAGGATTAACCAAACTGTCTACCTCCAATTTCTTCACCATCTCTAATTCAGGAACCTGGGGGATGGGGCGCAGCACCAAGAGCAGTTCTTTGAGCAGCATTAGCTCCAACTCGGACTGCTATGACAGCACTGTTGTGGACCCAGAGTACATCATGCAACTGGTGAATGATGTCAGGAAATTTGCAGATGTTCTACTTTATTTGAAAGAAGCCATTCTTTCAGAAGGTGTGTCAGCTGCTTCTCAATAACTCCCAATAGTTTGAAATTTATTTTTGTAGCTAATTTCTTACTTGCTAGCATATGAGCAAAGAAATGCTTAGAAGGAACAGTGGCTGTCTTTTCTTGAGTATATTTTGTGGTATACAGGAAGTTGTGGTTTTTACTTTGCTAACTTCCGCTGTGAAATGTTGAGCAGGTTGTTTTGTAAATGGCCACGTCATAAACAAAACTAAAGCTTCATTTAAAAAAAACCTTTAAAATTGGCATCTGGTAAAAATGGAAAAATGTTTAGACTCACGGACATCTTTTGAGATATTGTTTTTTTTCTTGAGGGGGTAGTGGCACCATCATTTGTTAAACAGTGGCGAAAAGACTGGTGGCAGTGTTGTAGCTTTGGATTTCCTGATTAAGCAGTAGAGGTTTGGACTAGATGGCTTGCAAAGCCCCATTGAATTCTTAGAATTCTGTTTCATACCTTTGAGCTAAATTATGCCAATCTTCCCATTGTTTTGGTGGATAGAGAAAGATACTTCAATTCTTCTTTGAATTCTGATGTTAATGGGTAAGAAACAAGCTGATTATACTTGCTTTACTGGTGATGTACAGTAGTATGATTTAGACCAGGGAAAGGGAAACCTTTTCATCCGCAGATCCACGTTTCCTTTTGGTCAGCTTTCCTGGGGCCATTTCCATTGTAGTAGATTCAAAGCGAGCATTGTGCTTCATAGACCTGTACCTTAGCAGAATAAATTTATGAGATGATCTGCCAAATGCCCAGTGAGATTGCTTTTGAGCAACAATGATACATTTTCCTTACTTCTTATGCTGCTGTCAACAAATCAACAAGAAGTGTGTCCTTATTCTTTTGTTTGAATTCAAAAGTCCCACGTTCTTGTCAATGTATTATAGCAGTTTTGCCTCATCTAACTGAATTAAGTATATATATCCTTCTACTTTTAAAATCAGAACTTTTCTAAGCTTTACATTTTAAAGGAACACAATGCCATCATCTTACCTATACATGGGCTTTGTTGCAGAATCAGCAAACAACACTATCCCATTGTGTCGAGAGCAAGATCTAGATTGTTAGGCATCAGTGAGATCTAAACAGTACACTATGAGTATGAAACTTGTTTCTGCACATTAAGACTTATTTCCTAACAGTCTTTCCCCACTTTTTTAGGATGTCTGAGCTTCTGTTAATCAGCATACAGATCTCCATTTAGGAGACTTCTGTGCTTTAGGGGAAATAGTGCTGTCAAAAGGAATTCTCTGTGTTGTATCCTAAAGGAGCATTTATACCCATAACCTAGTCTTGACATAAGAGTCATGGTACTAAAATGTAAACACAGAAGATTTGTAGCCTAGAAAATTTAAGTGAGAAAATGCATGTTCCTGTGCTTGTAGGTTTTTAGCTGCAAGTTTGTGTCTCTGTGCCTTCATTTACAGTATGTGAAGGGCAGCTTTGTTTGTGAACCCTACTTGTACATGCCTGTGCAGTTCCAAGAGATAAATATTCCAAAATACATTGAATTTCCTGCTTGGCCCAGTAATAGTGTGAATTCGGTTGTAGAATGAGGTGCGAAATTATTTGGATTGGAGATTCTGAAATGGGGGACTGCAAGAATTCAAAGTGAGGGTTGTTGAATGTCTTGCTTACTTCATCTTTTTGCCCTAGACCTTTGCATAACTTCTATAGACAGAAGAAGGTGATGTGGAAGTAGTGATAAATTCTGCTGGCCATTGCCTCTGAACTCATAATGTTGATGTTTGGCCTCAAAGAAAGAATGCAGCCTCTTGAGTTTGGCTCTGGCAGATCAGTACAAATAGCTAGGCATTACTTAGTGAACATGAACCAAATTTTCCTAGTCTCCCAAACCTTTTAGCTGTATGGCTTTTGATTTTGATGACGTTTGAGGATTTGGTAGGAGTTCCACTCTTTCAGTAAGTACAAGTTGTCACTACTACTGCTTAATTGCCATCCTTGCTTGTATATGTTCACACAGGCTATAGAGAGGCAGAATGGGATTCCGACTCACAGTTGCTTTCATATGGGCGTGTTGTGGATCATGTGGATCATGTTGTGGATAGTGAAAGTGAAGAATACTTTGGAGGTTGGTGTGTGTTGCCATAGACTTCACAGCCTTGCTGTTTGTGATGTAAAATTGAGCACGTGTGGTGGTCATATTTAACACATACTCCATAAGGTATGATTTTGAACAATGTTATTTGGCTTGGTGATCTACATTGTAGAGGCATAAAATTGTTTGAAACCCCACTCATTGCTTTTTCCGCCATACTGATTAATGCCCAAATAGCTCAAAAGCAGTTGAAGTTGGAATTAATAGGTGGGCTTAATAATACAAACAAGGAAATGCCAATTTATGAATGAAAATGCCAATTTATGAATGTGGATTCATAAATGACAGTATTCCCTGAAACTTGGAATAAAATACTCCTAAATTAGTTTTAATTACATTTGTATCCCACCCTTCTGCCAGGAAGCTCATAACAAGTTGTAGTTGGGTCAGGAAAATTTGGAGCAGGATATACAGTAGTTACTCAACTTGATTAAAACTACCTTATGAACTTTATAGCTAAGCATGGCTTTGCCCAGATCCATGGCTAATATTCTGGTCAATTCATGTAACTGCTGCTAAATGTGAGGGCTCTTGAATAGACTGAGGCACTGCATAGCCGTTTGATAAAGGAAATAATTGAGTAGTAGTGGAAGAACAGGGAGTTATTGTGCTCTTAACCATTAACTTTTAAAGATTTAATGGTTTGTAATTAAGCTTTTAATCTAGTGACATTTTCAGCTAAATCTTATATGTTGTTAGCATTTTAGTATGGATCAGGTTAAAACTCTTAATTACATTGAAAGTCCCTAAAATTTTAGCATCATCTAATACTTCAGAGCATGGGGTATGCAAGTAGATTCAATTAATTTATATGCTGATCAATATGCTGTTTCTATCATGGTCATTTTGGCAGCATTATTCCTTAATAATCATGGTTTGTTTGGCCACCTGACACCCAGACACTCACCAAGGCTACAAACGCATGTGGTAAGAGCTGCTTGGAAATAATTTAAATTTAAGAGAAACAAGCCATGGGTAGTTTTTTCATTTGCTGGAAAACTTATTGGATAAACTTGTGGTTTGTTCATCAAACCTTGGTTTGTGTTATGTGTGAACCAGGCCATTTCCATTTAACAAAGTACTCCTATTCTCCAGTGACTCTGTAGCCATGGCATTGGTGAGGTGACCTGAAACAACCGTGGCTCAGTGACAGAGCATCTGCTTTGCATGCAGAAGGACCTAGGTTCAATCTCCTGCATCACTAGGTATAGGTTGGAATGTCCCTAGTCTGAAACTATGGAGATCTGCTGGCAGTCAGTATAAACATATCTGAACTAAGTGGATCAATAGCCTGAATCAGTATAAGGCAGCTTCTAAGGATGAGTGGAAACCCCAGGTTATCAGAATCTTTGAAGCTGTGTGGAACCTGACCTCAGGTTTTTGGGTTGGGGTTGGCATAATTGGGCCACAGTGAAGAATTAAAGCAAGGGGAAAGAAAGAGCCTATGTTCTGATCTGTAGGTCTATATGATCATTATTGGAGGATTCCTCCTCCCATCCCTTCTCACTATGTGCTTTTAAACTACAGTATGTGCTTTTAAAGAGTTGTTTCCTAGGATGTAGTGTATGCCTGTGAATTTCCTCCACAGAAGTACCAAGCATAGTATTGCCTCTCCGAGAGAATGTAATTACAAATAAATCAGCAAATTAACACTTTTCTCAAAACCAATAATTCTGAAACAATGAGGTAAAAATGCAGCTCTGTAATCCATCAAATCATATTTTATGTAATGGTCACAGACTTCTAGGTTATCAGTAAACCAGATACCCACCAGTATCATCAGGACTTTTACATGGTATGGTTTGGCTGCATATCATTATAGGTGCTTCAGCTATTATAATATCTTGAAAGCTCTCTTAAGGGTTTGATTGTGCTGAGTAGGACACAGACTCTGAATGGCAGCTACTTAGAATTCCAATTTGAAAAATAGAGCGTTGTGCAATCCAGCTCTGAATCATAGAATTGTAGAGTTGGAAAGGACCCTGAAGGTCATTTAGTCCAACCCCCTGCAATGCAGAAATCTAATCTAATCAGTGCTGGGTATGAAATTAATTCTGTGGCTCCTCTGATACATTGGGTGATTATTATTGAGTAAGGACAGGGTACCACTCCAAGATTAAAATTCATCTGACCATTGGACTGCTTGGTTTTGTTCCATGTGATTTCTGTGTGTGTGACTGGCTCTGTACAGCTACCATTGTGTGCTTTATTAAATTTATTAAATGCTGCTAGGAGTAGATATAGTCCTTTCTGCATGTGACTGAATTGCAAGAGGCAACCACAAGTTTCAATGACTAAGTGAAAATTGCTCCATTATGTGTCCCATGAGTTCTGTCCTTCAGACCTTTTGATAACTAGTAAGTGAAGACTTCTAAATATTTATTCAATTCCTTTAGCTCTCTTACAGTGCTTGAAGCTTTATTTCCTCCTGTCTGTGTCTTTAAGCTGACATTTATAGGGCATCCCACACATGCGTCCTTGACAAAGGGAAACTCCAAGCCAAAGGAACTTTATTGCTATATCCAGCACCTGCAAATATGGTAGCCATAAACCTAAGTTTGGTAATCAGTGGAGAGAACATCTAAATATACTTTCTTATTGGATTAACATGTTGGAAAATAACTGTGAACAATTCTGAGAGATTGATTATGCCTCTTCCAAAATACTATCAGGCTAGACTGAGATTCTGCAATAGTGTGGTGGGTACAAGGCTTGGCACAAATACCTGCACATCCTTCCCAGCAAGCCACTATAAAAACCCAGGCAAAATTGCCTGGCAAAAGAACCTCACTGCAAGTGGAAAAAGAAACATGAATGTCAAGCCATTGTGGCTACTAGAAAAAATGTTTGCCAGCAAACATTTGGGGATCTCTGATAGGGGATTATTTGGGAACACAGTACATTTTAAGTTGATGTAGATTTAGGTAAAAATATCAGTGTTAGCCTTAAGTGTTAAAGGCTGTATTCAGATAATTTCAAGAGTACAGTATAATGAATAATATAGCTCTGTTTTAGTGGCTCAGATTAAATCTATGTACTATCAAAATTACCTGTGAAATCCATGCAATAAATGATAACTTAGAGTTCCAATTAACTTTTAAGTCTAACGATCTAGCTGACTTAAATTGTGACCACCACCCCTTCCCCCAATCGCATACTCTGCATTCCTTCTGAACAAATGTTCACTTGTTGCTATAGTGTCAAAGATCAACAGTTGGTAGGGGTATGTTTCATGAGCAAGTGTAGTTAAGCATTTAAACTCAACTCCTGTGGAGGAACTTTTAATACATTTTTAACTTAAAATGTATTCTAGTATAGTATTATTAAGGCAAGAAACTTTATGTTAGCAGTATTTTGACTCATTCCTATTTTCAGTTTTAAAATACAGGAAATGTTACCCCATTCCCTTTACTTTTTTCAAAAGATGCATGAAATAGCATTGAAAATTACTCTTATTCAAAATGCCATATTAGCTTTCAAAATTGCTCAGAATTTTTTTAAAAATCTGAAACTGGTGCACTCAGGCTTTTTAATAAAATGTGGCACTTGAGAGACTTCTATAATTTAGTAAAACAATTTCCTTAGGAATCTTACATTTCTGTATGTACACATATATTAAAGTCTGTATTAGTTTTAAAATGGTGTTCACCACCATTCATGCAAACAGATCCCAAGGACCTATGTAAACTTGGCATCTATTATAGGGTATGTTTTATGCACTTTTTTGAGTGGATAATTAAGGGTGGTGAGTAATCTCCCTGAAATTTGATTGTATAGCTGTTAGCATTATCTTCAAATATAGGAACATCCTATACCCACTTAGCTTGGGGAAAGCCCCATTAAACTCAATGAGAGATACTTGAGTAGACTCACGGGGTTTTGCTGTTAGGGAAGAAGATGGGTGAAGCAAAATGCTTTCAGGAAGATCTTTTAAGTGCATGCTTAACTTACCCATTGAAACCGGTGTGATTTGGAAGTGCTTCATTTTACTTAGATTATACCTACGAGTTTCGAATAATGGAAGTTGGGTGAAGTCTGTAATAACTTGGAACTTCCATCTTGGTGCTCCTTAATTAAAACTACAAGTAGGTAGATCTAGTACAGTATGTGGTGTTACTGTGTACTCAACCTGACACTGACCCATGCAGCTGTTCCCTCAAATTAGGTAACATTACTTGGATAAATATTTGGGCTGGCATTTGATGTCAACAGTAAGTTGAGTAGTAAATTACTATATATAATTTTTTGTGGCATTACATGCCTTCAAAATGGGACAAGATATAACTCATCAAGAGCACCAGTGATGACTATTCCATTCCACTAGTTGACTGTCCCTGGGAAGACTTGCAGTGGTATGCAAAATTTAAATATATGCCGTCAGTAAGAGGCCAGCCATATGTAGAGTGATACTATAAAACGCCTCTTAAGTTTATTGAGTATCACAATGTAAATCTGCATTCTGTTCAGGAAGATTAATTATACCAAAAACAAGAGCTAAATGTTTTTTAGTAACCTGTAGTTGCACCTGTTGTCTTCATGTTTTATATGAGAAATATTATCATATAATATTGTGTTAACTGTACACCAACCTAGGTGTGTGATACTGAAGGTACTCAAACTGAGGTACCGTATGAGTGTAGAAAGGCTACTTCTATTTACTACTTTGCAGCAAAAACTTTCAGGGTATATGCATAAGGCTTTATTTTTAAGAACACTTCTGACTTTTTATATGCAGCAAATGGTCCAAAGGCATAATAACTATGGTATCTGAAGTTTCATTAAGAAATTTCAAACTAATTGACCTATTGCTATTTCCATATTCAAAGCATGATTGGATTGGCTGACAATTGGCTAACAATCCGTTTAAGTACGCTTCGGTTTGAGTACTTTCAGATTAAGTACTCCGCTGACTGTCTGGATCGGATTAATCCACTTTCCATTACTTTCAGTGGGAAAGTTCACTTCAGGTTAAGTATGCTTCAGGTTAAGAACGGATTTCTGGAACCAATTGTGTACTTAAACGGAGGTCCCACTGTACTTTTAGGCAGGCTAAGGCAACCCCCTTAGGTAGCAAATGTTGGCATGGCATATTCCTAAGTGGCTTCAAATTTTCACTTATTTGGTTTGTTCTTATCAGCATTATATTTTCTGCATCAGGCAGCAAAATATCTTGAGTTACCTCTGCAGTAAGATACTACTTAAGGTTGACAAAGCAAAGTCCACCTCTTTATTAACACTCTGTAATCCCATAATCCTTGCTTTATGTGGTCTTTGCTTAGGTAGACTGGAAGAGAATAGCCTTTTCATTTGTTCAGTTGCTTAGAAAATGGGAAAGTACAGGACAAATGACAGGTTAGAATGCTAAAAAAATATTAATTTCAAACATTAATTGTGTGTGTGTGCATGCTGTGACTTGATTCTTTTTCTACTTTACCTTGTATTTAACATTTGAATATAGCTCCTCATATTAACAATTTATGTAGTAACATTGTTGGGCAATGTACACACACACACACACACACACACACACACACACAATAACTTTGGCCATGATCCAGAGTACAATACAGTATATACAATGGCCTGCCATTGGGCTGTGTTTGGGGAGGAAAATCAACAACCTCCTCTCCAGCAAGATGAAGTGTTTTCTGCTGGCATCTACTGTTCCTTAGATCCCATTCTCAATTTTTTAAAGGATTCAATCTAGCTAAAGAACCAAATTTCTGGCAATAATTTCTGTGGGTGAAAAGTGAACATATGGTTAGCTGTATCATTTTGAAAGCAATGGAGCTTTGTATTTACTTTTAAAAAGAGCACCACCTATCTAAATCTGGCACTGGGAGTCAGATTTTTTTTGTGACTCTGAAGTTTAATGTTGGCCATGAGACCAACTAGTGTTTCGATTTTGGCAGCCTTTTGATAAAACAGGTTAATACTTGAAAACCTTAACCTATTCAGTAGAGCTTTTTTTTTTACTTGAAAGCAAGTAGCAGTTCAAAGTCTAAAAAAGCTGTTCAGAAATAGTAAGAGTACAAGCCTGCCCACAGAGGACACCCTACATGCATGGATATACAGCAGTTGGGGCTATTGGGGTCAGTGGGAGGGAGATCTGTAAACGTCTGTGTCCCCATACAGCCTTTCTCTGCTTGCTGCATGGTCTGATGGATCAATAACTTGTATCCAGGTGAGAGAGAGAGGATTGGATGAAGATACTTAAGACATGCACAGACCTCCCACTCACCCTGATGGATTGCTGTGCTTCATGTGCTTCCTTAGGGTGAGAAAAACAGGACTCTGAAATCTTGGGAATTCTCTATGCATAACTGACTGAATTGTTCTATAAGTTGTTGGCTTAAAAAAAATGAAACGGTGTTATACTATATATGACAGTTGATGACTGACTACCGTTGTGTGGTGCCGATAATACTATAAAAATGTCAGCGAAGAACTGTAAGGAAATGCAAGTTTGAACGTAGATAGCTACTTAAATACGTTTGTTCCTTATGAAGCTTCAAAATGGCTTTCTGTTTCTTTTGCATTAGAATTTCTGAACACTCCACATCAGGTAAACAAAATTCCAGAAATCACTCCTTGGTAATAGCACTCCATTTTTAAAAGCCCAATTTTAGGGAGAAGTTTCTAAATCGTATATTGTATTGCTTAGCTTGCTTAAATGCATCTAGGTTGGATGAGACTGGAATATTAAGGCATAAAAAATTCAAGAAGTTAAAGGAATGAGGCATAGAACATTTTGAAATAGATTGATGAAAAGCAGCATTGTGGCAGTGATTCCCCCGCAGTGGAGAGTTGCTCTGTAAATTTAAATGTGAATGTGGAAGAACTGGCTTGCTGGTGTTTGACAAGTTGCCTTACTGAAATACTGAATTGCTTGAGGAAAACGAGGAATAAGGCATTTTTCAAGGATAAACCATAGTTGACAGCACATTTAACTGTAGAAGGTTATCTCTTGCTGCATCTTAAAAACCCTTAATTATTGCTGTTACATTTTGGTTGAAGTAATGGTCGCATGGTACTCAAGACTGAATTCCACTGAGAAAAGGAGACACCTGTTGATCCAGTGTGCTCAAATCATTGCATATTTCCATGTTGGGAAGATGCTTGCAACAATAAGTTCCTAAACTCGCAGCTACAAATCTGCAGTATAGAAGTGCTGTGGTGTTTAATAAACCCGTTAGCCTGTAGCTGTCCCACATAAATATCGTAATGAGTTTTTCAATCAGTGAGAGAAGTAAGCATGACAGTTCTGAACAGCTTCAGGTACATTTTAAGAGATGGAATGGCAGACCCTTCCTAGGATCACATTTATGCCACCTTGGGTTCCATGTAGGAAAAAAGGTGGAATTTAAATGTAAGAAATTAATTGTATTGCATAAAAAATAAATACCCAGAGATAATTGGTCAGTTACAGGTTGCCTTTTTATAAGGTCTTTTGATATGTGAGTCAAGATAATATAATGGGATCTTATTTTGCAGTAATCAGTGTTAGATGTTAATCATCTCCTCTGTGCATTGACAGCACATAACTTTGGTTCTCAAAAGGTTGCATAGGCTTCCCATACACTTTGGGCCAGATTCAGAGTTCTTGCATTAATTTACAAGGCCCTAACAACTTGGGTCCAGGATACCTCAAGGGCTGCCTAAACCAGGCTTCCTCAAACTCTACCCTTCAGATGTTTTGAGACTACAATTCCCATCATCCCTGACCACTGGTCCTGCTAGCTAGGGATCATGGGGGTTGTAGGCCAAAAACATCTGGAGGGCCAAGTTTGAGGAAGCCTGGCCTAAACACTTACACCCCTGCCCAATCACTAAGGTCGAAGAACGGGCCGGTCCAACTTTTCATACCAAGTGGACTGTAAGTGTACTTTGACACTGTCTTGTGCTGCACACCAGGGGTGGAGAGGCCAAAATTTGACACCCTGCCCACATGCTGACTTTTCAAAGCCAGGAAAGTGAGGCACCAAGATTGGAAGGAAAACTAGCAATAGCTAGGCCTGACTTAACGTGACTTTGGAAAGGCAGCACAAGTGTTGCTGGGGCCTGGGGGAATGCCAAATGTTATCAAGGGGTGCCCTCAGGCCACATGTTGTACCAGCCAAACTTTGAGGGAGCCACTATTAGTGGTCTCCCGGGGCTCAGAAACATTGAATGAATGAATTTATTATTACGGTCACAGACCAGTTCCAGCCCACATACAGTATCAAGGAAATAATAAAACACGATACATTTGAATTTGCAATCAAATATAACAGGGACAATACAGATATAACAACAATTATAAAAAATATATAAATTAAAACTTAGTTACTAAAATACAACCTACAATTATCATTTAAGGCCTTAGTCATTATGATAGCATCACTTGTTCCCTGAGTTTTATGGCAGTCGCACAGAATTTGGCTACTCTTAACGTGATCTCAGGATCCTTGTCCTCTACCAGGGATTTTAGACATTGAAGTTCGGATTCATTTGAAGATTTCTGCAAAGCAGGGGTAATGAACACCGAACGTATATTCCCATAAAAACGGCAACGTAACAAGGCATGGGAGACGGTTTCTACCTCCATCAAGCCACAGGGGCAGACTCATTCCACGTATGGTTTACCCTCGAATCTGCCCTGCAATAAGGCAGATGGTAGCACGTTGAATCTAGCAAGGGTAAATGACCGTCTGTACTTAGGTATTTGTAATTTTGACAAATAAATTGCTGGGGGAAATCCTCTCCCATTATCTTATTGCTGGGTGGGTGTTTATCCATCTCACTCATGTGGCATTGCAGTTCCACATCCCAAATTCGCTGGCGGATTATTGCTCTAGCTTTCTCATAACCTACAGCTATCAGGGCCTGTGGGGAAAACCCCAAGCCTCTCAGCTTTTCATGCAGTGTAGCTTTCCATTTGGATTGGTAGGAATCCAGTAGGGTTAAGGGTGCCAACCCAACAGGGAAAAAGGTAAGTTTTAACCAATAATGGATCCTCAGAATCCATATCTGAGCACTAACAGAGCCCAACCTCCAAACGGACAGCTATGTTAGACACACAAGAAGGGATCCCTAGCAGGCAGCGATAGAACTTAGTTTGGAATGATCCTAAAAGAGCAAGATTTTTGAAGCTGCAGATCTGAGAGCCATATGTCAGTTATGTTAATATTTTTGCAGCAAATACCTAAGAGGCTGCCGGAATATATAGGCCCCCTTTCCCATAGAGAAATCTTATAATAACTTTGGTAGATCTTCCTGCATTTGCAATAGTATTTTTAACCTGGTAATACCATGAGCCCTTTTCCTGGAAGGTTATACCCAGGTATTTAAAAGATGATACCTGTTCAATAGGTCAATTGTCAATTCTCCATTTGTGTCTCATTCTTTTTTTAGAGAACACTATAACTTTGGATTTGCTATAGTTAATTGTTAGTTGTTCGGCATTACAATAGACAGTGAGAGTTCTCAGAAGTTTTCTTAGGCCTACACAGGAGAAGGAAATTAGAACTGCGTCATCGGTATATAAGAGGACCGGGAGAGGTGTACCACCCAATTTAGGGTGGTGGGCATTTTCTTTCTCCATGTTTCCTACGAAGGAGTTAATATAGAAGTTGAATAAAGTAGGCACAAGGACGCAGCCTTGTTTAATACCATGGTAGGTTTGGATTTCCTTGGATAAATGGCCCTGTCGGTCACACCGGACCCGAGTGTTTTTGTATAAACTGCGGATGAGACGCAGTAGGCGTCTATGTTTGAGGCACTTAGTTTTTCCCAAAGCCTGTCTCGTGATATTAAATCAAAGGCAGATTTAAAGTCTATGAAAGCTGCATAGAGAGATCCTCCTTTTCTTGAGGTATATTTTTCCGCAAGATGTTGGAGTACTAGGCCTTGGTCTAAAGTTGACCAGTTTGCCCTAAAGCCAGCTTGTACCCATGAGAATCTCTGTGTTCAGCATTGTGGCCCAGTTTTGTGGAACTCCCGGTTGAGTTCAGTTGAATTTCCATTCCCTACCAATACTTCTCAAAAAAATAGGACTTTGATTAAAGTCTGGTTTTAATGTTTTAACTGTTTAAAAATCTTTTTTTCTTATTTTATGTGCACCCCTTTTAAATGTTTGTAGTTAAGCAGTATATAAATTGTGTAAAGAAATAATTCATAAATGTTCAGAAGCAGCTTTTGAGCACCAGCTGTGTGGAAAAGGCGATTACAATGCCTGTGAATATTTAGAGGGATCTATCTGGCTGCTGTAGAAGCATATTGCTGGACTAAATGGTCCTTTGATCTGATCCATCAATGCCTTGGGTTGAGTGGATATTTTCCCTCTTACTGCATTGCAGTTATCTGTACAGCTGTTTTGCTAGTTTTGTTATTGATGGATTTTGTGGTTTTACTTTATGATTTTAATATAATTTGTACTTGTTTTGTTATAATTGTGATAGTTTTATAATGTGCCTTTGGACCATTTGCTGGACAAATAAACAAACATTAAACATTTTCATGATCAGCAGACTTTCTTGCACTTAGGCGGAACTTCATTGGCTAATTATAATCTTGTACAGAACTCCCTGATGTCTACTAATACCGTAACTGGGCAATTGAGTAACTCCAAGTTACCCAAACTTAAAACTGCTCAGGCTTCTCAATAAATTTGTGGTAGGTGTATGAGTTAACAATACAGTTCTGTGTTTTGCCTTCTGAAATGAGCTCACTTGTGTGTTGGCTGCAAATAAAAATACGTAAAAATTTGAAAAAGTCTATTAAAAGTTTGTTAACCTCATTTATACATACAAATCTTCTACTTGTTAATGCAATTAAATGTGTTGGAAGTGATTCTCATTTCATATAATACTTGTCAGCTTCCTAGCATTTGTTAAGCAATTGATGATTAGATTGATATATTTAATTCATGTGGAAAGGTAGGCTATTTCCAAAATGATTCACTCAATACTCAAGTAAAATATGTTCCAGTAACTGAAAGTTCAAGTAAATAAAAGGATTAGAGCTTCCTGAAGTTTTCTTCCTGACAATAGGGCACTTATTGTGTGAGACTTAGGATGTTTTGATCTGGTCATGTTATTACAAGGCAGCTTTTGACTTGGTGATAGTATGCTAGAACTAGAGGGAAGAATGTATTTAGTACAGAAGACTATGTTTTCATGACTTTAGAAAGCCCTTGCCCCATCTTTTGCCCTTGAGGGAATCATCTTAGGGCTTATCCACACTTACCCTTCCTCTCCTCTTTTCAGGCATGGTCTGTGCTTTAAAGCTCTGTTTCCAAATACCCCCTTTTTTGCTTTGTGGCTTTCCCTGTGAAAACCCATTCTTTATAGCTCAATCAGAGCCTTTCCAAATCTTACTATTTTAGGGTCAATTTAAACATTTATCAGAATTGGGTGGTAAAACTTTTCCTGGATAGTTTTGCAGCTGAGGGCAACACGTTTGAATGCCTTCTTCACTACATAGTATATATATCCACTCACCCATCCGCACAAAACCTAGCATTCTAGGAAAGGTGTTCAACCCAGCTATCTCTATTTTATGCTAACTTGCTTTGTGCAGGTAGGAGAACTGAAGTAATACAGTACAGTGGTGCCTTGCAAGACGAAATCAATTCGTTCCGTGAGTCGTTTTGTATTGAGAAAATTTTGTCTTGCGGTTTTCCAATTTAAACAAATCAAAGCAAAAAAAATGCAAAAAAATTCGTCTTGCGAAGCACGGCCATAGAAAAATTCATCTTGCGAGTCAACAAAAAGATCGCAAAACGCTTTCGTCTTGCGAGTTTTTCGTTGCGCGAGGCATTCGTCTTGCGAGGTACCACTGTATTAAGAAAAGCAGTGCCTCCCAAGTTTTGATCGCAGCTGGTCCTGGGGTCTCAGCTATATATGCCAGTGATATAACCTGGGGCATTGCTTATACATGCAAAGCATTAACTGTATACTATAAACTGCTAAGTTGTGGCTGTGCTACTGCAACCAAATAGGTGACTCTAGATGCTCCATACACTGTTAGTACTATAAGTTTCCAAATTATTGCCCAAATTTCAGTATTTGTCAGTTGCAACAAGAAGACAAATCTTTTGGTATTGTCAATATTATTTTGTGTTATAGCAGCAAAACTTCAAAGTGAGTCAATACCTTCGAAGCAAGGCGGAACTACATCAAAGAGGCAATCTACAACACAGCTATGTCCTCCTTTTGCATAAGAGCAATAGATCCCTGACTGGTTTGAGCCCATCATATAAAGGACATTGAGCCTGTTATTGCTGCAAAGTGCTAGGCTCTTGTGAGCTACAAGCGTGTGTCCTGCAAAAAGAGGCAAGGAGCGATGTGCAGCAGATTGCCAGACAATGTGCCCCTGGATAGGACAGGATCCAAACAGAAGTGCTGAAAGCCAGCTTCAGTTCCTCCCTCATGATATACCTCCACAACCACCTCTTGCAGTAATGAGAACAAGGATCCATGCCACAAGACATGTGTGACTTCAGCACTGTGACAATAACAAATGTTACTTCCATATAACAAATGTTACTTCCATGACTATAATGACTACCATGGAATTTCCCTGTTGAGTACTGTGGGGAAAGCCTTTGCTTGTTTAGATCTCAACATATTACAGTCATTCATTGGCAGGGTCTATCCCAAGTCAATGTGTCTTTAGAGCTGAGAGGTCAACATGATTTTCTCATTGCATCAGCTACAGGAGAAATCCTAAGAGTGGAGATGCCCCTTGTATATTGCCTTCATAGACCTAATGAAGGCATTTGACCTCTTCAGCCAAAAAGGACTCTTTACACTGCTCAGCATGTTTGCACTTCTGTCTCAGCGAAATCTAGGCTGGCTTGGTCATGTCAACAGAATAAATAATGGTAGGATTCCCAGGGATGTGCTCTACAGGGAGCTGGCTTCAGGCCTGTTACAAAAATGTCTGCACATGAGACATGAAGGCCCACATGGCAACATCAACCCTGCCGTGTGGGAATCCTTTGCAGATTACTGCAGTGCCTGGAGACAATCAGATTGTGTATCCACAGCAGTGACTAGAGAAGGAATGACCATTGGGAGGAGCATAGGTAGAAGAAACGCCATGGTGCATCTGCAGCACAACTAGACACCTTCATCTGTCCCCGCTGCAACAAAACATGTCTCTCCCATATCAGTCTCTGCAGCCACAGCAGATACTGTAACTCTCCAATGGTTTTACTTCACCCTCAAAGGTGCAGTCCTCCATTGTCTCTGAGACACAATGGTGAGAAGCATGAAAGGGTTGCTGAAAGGAAATTTGCACATTTCATACACACTGCATTTTTCACACGTAATCATGCAGGTACATACTTCAACTTAATATTCCTCATGGCTTCCGCCTCATGTACACATGATGTGAGACTTCCAGTTTAAAACTTCTCAAAGTTATTTGGAAGCATTTTTTCAAACAGAACATCTTGATGCCAGCAACTATTTGGGGTTTTTCAGTCACTTTTATTCCAAAATCTAGATACAACTACTATGTACATAACACATTAGTCAAAATAGTCAGTTTGATATTGTATTACAAAATAATTTAATGTTTTGAACTACAGTATAATGTGGATTTTTATACAGAAGGCCAGTTATAATAAAGCACCAATTTCCAGATCCAGGTAGACTTTCTAAAACAAATTCATTATTAATTGATGGTATTCTGCATAGTGTAGCTTTTATGTATGTGAGATGGAAATATGTACGTACATCTTCAGATTTGTTTGGTTTCCCCCCTCCAGTGAGAAATAAAATAAACACTCTTTTCCTTGTTTAGGATTCCTTTCCATTTTAGTCCCATCAGTATTCAGTAATGTGCAGCTAATAGTGTTTTCATGACTCTCCATTAATCTAAAAGTATATATAGCATTATTTGTATCATTTGTACAGAAAAAGAATGCAGGTGGCTTTCTGGTCATTTTTGTTGTGAGTGTATGTTCCCTAATTTTCTAGAGAACATTCAGTATAGTGTAATGTGTGTTCTTTCCCTTGGGGAAATTGTGTGATGAGTTAAACTTGGATTTTTTCCAATAATTGCAGATCAGACAGCAGCAACACAATTCATTGTTTGATCTTTTTTGCTAAGTCTGCAATGTTCATTGGGGACTTTCAAATACAGAAACAACCTGGATTGTTTTATGTATTTTGTACTTTAAAGGATCTGCTAATTACTTTATTTGTCCCAGTGCTATTTTAGTTATTAGAAAAATTATATTTCCGTGTATTAATATTTTCAAGCATCTATTTTCAGTGTGTTTGTTCTTTCTTTTAAATATTGATTTATAATGTCAAACTATTTTTTCCCATGTCTACGTTGGGGTGGGGGGAGAGAAAATTGAGGTGCTATGACTTGGACTATATTGAACATTTCAACTTTGTAATAACCAAATTAGAATTAAAATTTGAAGGTTTACATGAAAAATCTCAAACGTTCAGAGAGGGTGTGCATTTATGGAAGAGATTTTCATAGTGCTCTTCCTATACTTGGATCCCTGTGATACAAGTTTGTCAATATGCTCTTAAATTTGAAAATAGGTTGCAATGCAGCATGGCTGACTGATGAGGTGCAGCGAGTAAGAAAGGTTCTCTGAATCAGGACACACACACACACACCCCGTGTATAAGACTTCCCCTATCTCTCTCCCTCTGGGGGGGGGAGATAGCTCACCCCCACCTGACCAACGCTGCCAAACGAACACGGCACAGAAACTGCTAATCGTCTGCCTGATCGCCGCTACAACAGCCAATCAACAGCAACACTTGCCGCAGCCGCCCTATCACCGCTGATAACCTCCTGCTCGTGGCACAAACCAGTCCCCCGTCCCCACTCTGCACTATCCATGTATAAGACGAGTCCCAATTGTAAAAGGTATATTACAGTATCAGGAAAAAACCTCATCTTATACACCGAAAAGTACGGTAGATCTGAAAGTAACAGAAGTGGCTGTGAAGATCATATTGAGAGTAGAACTCTTATCTAGGCACTAGAAATGATTGAAAATTGATAAAGATTGAGAAAAGTCAGAGATGCAAAAGCAGTGGCTATTTGTTTTCAGGTCAGGGGACACATTGACCTATGGTCACTCCTGGGGTGTGGGTGTGTGCTGAAGTGCAAAATTAGGTGAGGCTAAAGTCTAAAAGTGGGTATGGTGAGAACTGCAGTTCTCAAGTCTACCTTCTCAGAGGCTTTTCCAGCAGCGATTCTACATTATATTTGAATCATTTTTATTATTCATTATTAAATTTGGTTAAAATATTTTTAAAGAACTTATTTAGAGGGGGTCTTGGACTCATACCCTTTTGACATAATCCATGGGTGATAGATTGTTGGATTGTTTGGGTCTCATAAACAGTGTCTAGCAAAAGAAGACCTGGCTTATACAACAGTGCTTTTCTCAACTGCATGTAATGTAATTGAAACTGACTTGGCAGGAAGTTGTGTTGAAGCTGACAGGCTTGATTATGGAACTTTATTTTGTGTTTGGATGGGTGGAATCTATTAACTGTGATGCCATTATTGTAAGTTAATACTTGTTAGGCAAAGATATTCCAATTGGAGAGCAGGTAAATTGTGTGTTTAACACCAACTTGGGACTTCTGTGTCTGAAACTGGAAAATAATTGCAGCATCTCAACAAGTTTTTAAGATGATCAACTGGCATTTGATTCTTGCTATCTGATGTGTAAAACCTTACTAAAATGTCATGATATTTTAACTGAAAAGGTCAAAGCCTTTCTAGTACACTACTTGTGTGGTAAAGCATTATTGTTTTCTCCATGATAATATTTCCAGAAAGGCAGTATTTATGGGAAATGTTTTATATCTTTTTTTTAAAAAAAATATATTTTATTAATTTTCCAATTAAAACCAATTATATCACATTCATTATTTCAAATTATACACATATATATATCAATCAAACCGAATGTTATGCCAAATCGTCTAAAGAATTTTTTATTTGGGTTCCCATGCTTCAAGAAATTGGGGATTCCTCGCAACCGTCCACTGCCGTCTTTTTTCTAAAGTTCAAATCGTCCTCCAAGTTCATAATAATCCAGATCTTCCCCTTACAGTCACATAGATGTTTTCCACTTTCAACCGATTGTTTCCCAGCTGCTGAGATAAATATCAAACGAGGTTTCACAAATGTTCTTTCTCCTGTGTGGGTTAATCAGTCCAGCCTCCCCAATCTTCTTAGTGTGAAGCTCCCTGTTGCGTCGAAGCAGCGCCATCTTAAAAAGCTCAAATCACTTTCGTTTTCTCTCATAGCCATGAAGATTAACGATCTTTATAAAATTTACAGCTTTTCCAGGCAGAAGACCCAAACATCAAACCATAAACTCTTGGTAAATTAATGGATCTCCTTGCCCTATAGCTGAACTTAGCTTCAGGTCGCTGCTCCAATTCAAAGTGCGTCACAGCTCATAAATCCTCCGAACGCGTCCAGGACTCCTTCCGTCCGACTAGGGGGGGGGGGGCTTTTCTCATCGGCAACTCCACATCTTTAAAAATTATGCTCAGTAACAACAGTTTATAAAGTTCAACTCACACAGTCTTTTGCTTCTCTTTCACTCCAAACAAGCCAGGACATCGCGTCTGGGAAGGTACGAAGTAACTCGTATGAAGAAAAATAAAACTCCATTCCCTTATCGCTCCGTCCCCATCAATCCTTCTTCCAGATGATATACAGCCTTTAACTCCTCTCCCTCAGCAGCATAGATTTCTCAGCAGTAAACAGCGCTTCTTCCCCTCCTTCTGAAGTATGTCCATAGATTTAAGCCTAATTATCTTCTTTAACCATGGAAATCTCCGCCATGCAGATTAGCGTCCGGGAGTCCTGGCCCTCGTAAGTGCTTTTCAGCCCAAGCTCCCCCCACTCCATAAACAGTCAGAGTGGGTCTGGGGGCATCGCGGGCCAGCGGCCCCTCTCCGTAACCCCCGAAGAGGGTAGGGGGTTGCCATTTACTCCCCTAGCAACCGCCAAATTCCTCACGAAGGTCAGAGGGATGGAAAACAGGTCCGCCATTCCTGCCGGCGGAAACCGGAACTCCGGGAAATGTTTTATATCTTAATGTGTCAGCTTCAAACATTGGAAGCCTGAATTGTTGGTCTAGGACCTAAACATATAGAAATTTATTCAGAGTTGGAATTTTCATCATCCTGTTCTTCCCTGGCTTACTCTAATAAAGTAGCTTTGTCTTTTTTGCTTGTGATTTTTCTGTTGACGTTTCATTCAGGAAGGCCATAGTTTTGCCTTGGTAAATCTAGACTTTAAATAAATAAAAGAAAGGGTTATGGTGGCAAAGCAAATTGGAATGCAGGTAAAGTTTCAAAACTAGAATTTCTGTATTGCAGGTATTTCCTCAAATTCTCACTTGTTTTAGCTATGCCCATAATTTCTTTAATTCAGGAAGATATTTTATCTTGCTGTATTTAAGTTTTGTCTGGCTGAACAGGTTGTTAAAGTTGTTGGTTGTAAGTCAGGTCTAGTTCTTTCCATACTAGTTATTACAAATTAATTATTGTTTACACTGTTTTTCAATGCATAGTATTATAAGCCAGTAACAACAAATAGTCTGATTCTAAAACAGTAAGTTCCTCAATATGCATAATTATATTTCTTATCCCATGTCAAGACATGGCAGGAGTCAGTATGGTTGCATCTGCAGAGACCCATGGCCTAGGAGAAGCCCCAACACCATAGCTGCCAAGTTCCAGATTGAAAAATCCGGGACCAGCAGCGGCGCAGCACCGGAAGTCGCTTCTACACGACTTTCGGACATGCGTAGAAGCGACATCTGGCACCGCGGCCATTTTGGAAATGGGCACAGCGGCACCAGAAGTCGCTTCTACGCACTTCCGGAAATGCGTTGAAGCGACTTCCGATGCCAGCGCTGCCCGATTTCCGGTGCCCATACGTGGGCAGAGCGGCACCAGAAAGATGGCCGCCGGCAGGAGCTGCTTTCCGGGGGATTTACGGGATATAAATCCATTTGGGAGACCAGCGGGAGGGAAACGGTAAGAAAATACGGGGGGGTTCCTGGGGAAAACGGGGTACTTGGCAGCTATGCAACACTGACAAAAGACAGTAGGTCAATACAGTATCACAATTCTTGATGAGTGAAATGACAGGTGTAAACAAAGCAAACAAATCCATAACACTGTAGTATGTGAACATTTGAGTTCTCCAGAACTCCAGGGTGGCTAACCTGTGGTCTTGTTGGGACTTCCAACTCTCATAAGCCCCAGCTAACATGGAAATTGTTCCAGGGATGATGAGAGTTAGTCTAGAAACATCTGGAATGTTATACTGTAGATTCTTCAACCCAAGACTAGATAGTAAACATTGCAAAGGTAACTGCTTAAATTTATTTTCAGAGATAAACTGCTGTGCGGTAAACTACTGTGGGGTTAATTGCTGTAGGCCTTGCCTTCTCCGTAGGCCTTGATGCAACTTGAAACATATGTAGTACAGTACCTCTGGAATTCTCTTCCCCTAAGAGTAAAACAAGTCTGAACTTTGTTTTTGATGTTCCTTGAAAACCTGTTTGACTTTTTCTCCCAGGCCTTCCCAAATTAGTCCGTTCTATTTCTGAAGCTTTTCGTTATTGTTGGCTTTAAGTTTTTAACAGCATTTTATGATTTATATTATGTTTTATATTCTATTTTTGTACATCAAATGTAGGATTTGAACTGCCTTATTTTTATATTTCTAGCCACGGAACTCTTTTAGATTAAATGTGTAAATTGCTTTGTAAAACAGGTGTACGTAGCAGCTTTTGATATGATCAGCCATGACATTCTAGATCAGCAGCACAGATTGGGGGGTTGGAGGCACTGTATTACAATGCTTCCACTTCTGTTTTGGGGACTGCTTCTGGAGACTAGCACTGAACAGCTGTACTTTTAGCCTCTGTCAATTGTGCTGGGGTGTGAAGCTGTTGGGAAGTGGCCATTAAAAGATTTGGGGTTAAATGTCAAAAATATGCTGTTGACACTCAGTTCTATTTCTGTCTTATATCTGAGTCAAGAGCGGCCATGCACAACCTCTTTAGGTACAGTGGTGGGCTGGATAATGGACAATAAGCTGAATCCTGATAAGATGGAGGTGTTTCCAGGCTGAGAGGTTTCCAGGTTCAGGGATTTAGGGAGTTTGTTTCTGAAGGGCTTATACTCACTCTAAAGGAACAAGTACATGCTTCTGGTTCCATTGCTTTCACTGGAGGCTGAAGTTTCCTCAGTGGTGAGGACTGCTCATCACAAGCTTCAACTAGTACACCAGTGATTCCTGTTTCTGGATAGGATTAGCTAGCCACTAGAACCAATACATTAGTAACCTCAAGACTGCGCCAGTTTGTGTGGCTACCCTTAAGGCTGGTTTCGAAGTTGCAGCTGACCTGGAATGAAGTGGCTTGGTTGCTGAGTGAGGTGCCTTTCCCAGCACATATAACACATGTGCTAAAAGAGCTGCACTGCTTGGTAGTTTGTTATTTTATTATTATTTTATTTTATTAACATATAAGGCCCCAAATAACCCAAGACAAGATTACCTGAAAGAGCATCTCCCCCCCCCCCCGCCCTATAGACTCATTATATCACTACTATGGCTGAAGTAGACCCTGTTGGTTGTGTTGCAACCTCCAGAGTTCCGTTTTGAGGCAACATGGAGATGGGCCTTTATCTGTGTTTGCACCTGTGCTATGGAATGAACTTCCCTCTGCAGTATGGCAGGCACAAACAATGATCTACTTCCATTGCTTATTTTTCCTCTTCGCCCAACCCTTTCCCTCACCATTGATGCCAGTTTTTAATGACTATAGTACTGTAATGATGGTGTTCTGTTTTCTTTCTTTGCTGCATTCTTTTACTGTTGTATACTGCTTTGGGATTTTTTAAAAATGATAGAAATGTTTTTAATAAATAATACTTCTTTTATCGCCAATGGCTGCCTTCCCAAGGAACTGTAGAATTGTACCCAAAATGATTCCTTATGCTCTGTTCGAAATGGAACTGGAACTGGAAATGTGTTCTTACACATTTTAAGCAGGAGCTAGCTTATGTAGGCAAAATAGATCCGGTCCACATGACAAACTAGTGATATCGGAGGGAAAACATATTTGCAGTGCTTCATGTATATTTTTATAGTTAAATATTTTTTTAATTTTCTTTTCAGAAAAACAAGATTGTCTGCATCATGTTGTTCATGAACGTTTGGGCGAACTCCTGCGTGTGCTAAAGGCAATCATTAGCAAGCACCAATGTCTTAATTCAGTTGATATTCTAAGTGCTGCAGGAACAGTCATCGCAAAAGTGAAAGGTGAGGAAAAGGAGAACTTTTGCAACTTGATATAGTAAATAAAGTTACCTTGTGATGTAACACAGATGTTGCTGTTAGCACTCCTCCTGTATTTACTTCCAGAGACACTCAACCATATAATTTGCCAGAGGAGGGAAATGCCAAACCAATACCTCAGACATGTGAGGGACTGCTAAATGAGGAACAGAGCTATTCCTCTCTTGATAACACACAGCAGGTGCATGCTAGTCTGCAAATTTTGGGGGTTTACAAAGTTAGATGAACACTGTTTTAAACAGTTTTGTACTACAACAGAACTGCGGGACATAGCTTGTTCATAGTGATTCTGGAGGGATCTTTGTTTAATTTTCAGCTTATCCAAGTCTTTACTCAGACCAATGCACTCAAATTGCCCAGTGAGAAAAAAGTCATTTACTGCAATAAATTAAAAGTACCAGTCTATTTGTGTTGCATATTTTCATTTAAGGCAGTGAGTTTTATGTCTGTACAGGTAGCAACCATTGAAGACGCGTAAAGTTGGCGCATGATTGCTAACATGTGGGTTATTTTGTACTCAGAAAAGGGCAGAATGGGGGCAGGGTGGGGTGTAATGGGGTGGGGAACACTCCGCTGACGCACACAGTAGCTAGGAACAGAATGCCTGTGCGGAATGGTCGCCACTTGTATTTGAAATATATGATATGCTGGTAACTTGTATGTATACTGTTGGGTAAGATTGAAGTTAGATGTACAGGGTTTATCAGCTTATTTGGAGGAACAGTTGTTGCATAACTTTGGGTTCAAGACGGGAAAGAGAAACCACAAATGCACGAACAACTATGTTGTGAAACTGTTGTGAAACCGTGAGACTACTATTATTAACAAATAGCAATTCTCGGGAGCTTTGCTGATCATCAGCCAGTTCTCGAGCGTATGTTTAACCTAGCCTCTGCAAGATACTCAGCCTTGGTTTTCCCCTTTAGCTGGTCCTGGAGAAATTGAGACAGCCTCTTCCTTTTCTTGGGTCTAGACAAGGGTTTCCCAAACTTGGATCCCCAGCTGTTGTTGGACTACAACTCCCATCATCCCTAGCTAGCAAGGCCAGTGGTCAGGAATGATAGGAATTGTTGTCCAAAAACAGCTGGAGACCCAAGTTTGGGAAACCATAGTCTAGACTACGAGTAGGGAACCTTACAGTTTCAAAGCCACATTTCCTAATGGCTAACCTTCAAGGGACCCAGGTGGCGCTGTGGTTAAACCACTGAGCCTAGGGCTTGCTGATCAGAAGGTCGGCGGTTCGAATCCCTGTGACGGGGTGAGCTCCCGTTGCTTGGTCCCAGCTCCTGCCAACCTAGCAGTTCGAAAGCACGTCAAAATGCAAGTAGATAAATAGGAACCGCTACAGCAGGAAGGTAAACGGCGTTTCCATGTGCTGCTCTGGTTTGCCAGAAGCGGCTTTGTCATGCTGGCCACATGACCTGGAAGCTATACGCTGGCTCCCTCGGCCAATAATGCGAGATGAGCGCGCAACCCCAGAGTCGGTCACGACTGGACCTAATGGCCAGGGGTCCCTTTACCTTTACCTTTTAACCTTCAAGCTAGAGGCACAGGCCAACAGTGAATAGGGTCAAAACAAAAGTGGTAGAACCTATCTAAGCAGGGCAGAGTTGACAGAATACATATGTTGTCATATATACATGCAGCACATAGAATCATAGACTCACAGAGTTGAAAAGGACCCAAGGGTCATCCTGTCCAACCCCCTGCAATGCATATCCATGCACATGCATGCAATATGTTACTTCTCCTCTCCCAGCAATTAGATTTCACTTTTTAAAAACATTATTCAAATCCTGTTGTCAGTGGGGGATTTTTTTTTAAATGAAGATTGCAGCTGGAAAGGGTTCTGTTGTGTCCAATAGAAGGCTTTTTTCAAGCCAAATTGCTTGGGAGGGAGGGAATGGTATGGGCTATATGGGGAGCCCTCATGGGCTGCATCTACCCCAGGGGCCACTGGCTCTTAGCTCCTGGTCTAGAGACTGTAGCCACAATTACATGCCTACCTCAGAATATCCAGGGAGCTCCATCAGTATTGGGTCTCCATCATGCCATCAGGACTACGAAACAACACAGGATTCGTGTAGATCAGCAGTGGTCAGTCTGTGGTCCTTGGGCCCACATACATCACTGTGCCAAAATCATGTCATTGGAGGAAGCCCAACAGGAGGAGAAAAATAGGAATGGAAGCTGAAATGGAGTGATAGAATGAAGAGGGGGAAAGCTTTCTGCAAGTGTTCAGTTCAGACCGCTGGCAAGAACTCCCCTTCCTCCATCTGTATCAGGTGGAGAGGAAGAAGGTGGAGAGAAGAGATGACATCATCTGCCACTGACTTAACATAAGTAGAATTTCCATAAATTTAGAAGTCACGAAAATACATTTTGGGGGGGAGGATGGAAACTTAGGGGAATTTTTTTAATATATGCCATAGTGATGACTTCTTTTACAAGCCAATACTTATTTTACTGCTTTAAAACATACAATTTATAACATAAAATCATACTTTCTGGCATATGTATGAATTTTACATTGCACTCTTATGCATAGGGTCATAGAATTGTAGAGTTGGAAGGAATCCTGAGGGTTAGTCCGCCCCATCCAATTTGAAACTATACCAGAACCTGCTTAGTTTTGCAAGTGTGCTAGCAGTTTTATTTCTGTACCACCTAAATCACGCAGCCAAATAATTTACTCAAAAATAAGACGTAATTGCACAAAAGATTGCAACCTCAATAGTGTAAATGCCTGAGTTGCCAACATTGAACCCGATGGGATTTCCTTCTGATTAGACATACAGTACATAGGATTGTGATATTTTGTAGCAGGCTGTCCAATCCATGTCGCAGACTTTGGGAGAGAGGTGGAAAGATTGACCACAAGGGAGGGGCCAACCAAAGGGACAGGAGATGTTAAAGGATACCAGAACAAAGCAAGCAGCAATTCATAAACAACAAAGGTCCTGCATGCTCCTCTTGTGAACATAGTATCACCCCATAAGTCATAGGCAGCCAATATAGTGCCCTTCAGATACTGTTAGATTGCAATTTTCATCAGCTCCATACAACAGAACCAATGATTGCAGGTGATAAAAGTTGCAATCCAACCATGTCTTGAGGGCACCATGTGTACTAGGTTCAGAAATGCATCTTGCATTTGAATATTTGAGACTCAAAGCATATGTCTATAACACAAAGAAGCAATTGTTCTCTAATGCTGTGTACTGTCTTACATAAAAATAGAAAGTGAGTAAAAAGTGTCTTAAAGCATTTCACACATTCCAAAAGATAAATTATTTAATAACTTTTTTTTAGTGTCCCTCCAATTTTTTGAGTGTGTCTGTCAGGCTTTCACATCTTATTTTTGGGCCCCTCAAAAGTTTCCTCATCTCCGTTTAAAAAATAGTCTTAAGTCATTAGCCCTAGCACTGTGAATCTTACTTTCATCAGGGATGGAAGTGCTTGTCATGATGCTATCACTGAAGCAGATCTCCTTTTTCAGGATAGAGAAAGCCTTGCTGGCACTACCAGCAAGGTGCTGAAACCACCTCATGCCATACTATCCACCACAGCCAAGAAAGCAGCTCTTACCACCGTTATAGCCTGGAGACATCCCTTGTTTGAAACCACAGAGAGCTGCTGCCAGTCAGTGTGGACAGTATTGAGCTAGTTAGGGTGGCCGCTGTGAGGGATTCCCCGTTTCCCACCCCTCACTGCTTTAACAACAGAGGCTCTCCCTGTGCTTCTATACAAACGGGAGTAAACCTCCAGTGTCCAAATTGAACTTTTCTCCAGGGTACCTCAGGGCTCTGCGTTCGAAACCTATTGCCACCAGTGGGGTCTCCCTCCCATGGATCCTTACTGCTACAATTTGACTCTCCCTTAGGCAACTATGTGGCTCCCTTGGCTTTCCTAACCAGCCCTTTGTATGACAGGAGAAAAGCAAACAGTTTCCTCTTCCACAGGAAAGCTTTGTTCTCGCCTCTTAGTCACACCTCTGAAGGTACTGAGACACTGCCCGAGTCCACGAACGTTTAGGCACATTCAATTTTATTATTTAACTTGAAAACATGGATTTCTCTGGTTCTTAAAAGTGCATATCTTCTTCTCATATAATACAGACTTGTTAATACATATCCTGCATCTTGATAATAACGGTTATAACCTTTCTTCCCATCCACCCAAACCTAACCTCCTGCTCCCTCTCTAACCCTCCACTCCCCAACTGTCAACCCCCAACTGCCTTTCAATTTAAAATGAGAGTCATCTTAGAGATCCATAGTTAAAAGTGGAAGTCAGCAAATGTCTCCTCTTTTTTGCTCTTCAAAAAATGGCACCCTAGTTAGGTTGACCAGTGGTCTGATTCAGTAAAAGGCATCATCCTTTGTTGTTTAGCTGACCAGATGAAGAGCCATAGTAGTTGTTATTTATTAAATTTTTATACCACCCTTCATCTGAGGATCACAGAGCTGTTTACAATATAAAAACACAAAGTTACACACATAACCTGTTTTGTTCATTTGTAGCAGATTTGTTGAAGGATACAGTCTACATTCTGGATCTATACAGTGGTACCTCGGGTTGCGGACCTGATCCGTTCCGGGGTGCCGTTCGCGCCCTGAAAAGTCCGCAACCTGAGCGGCGTTTTTGCATGCGCTCATGGCGAAACCCGGAAATAAACACTTCCAGGTCTGCTGCGTTCGTATCATGAAAAAACTCAACCCGCAGCAGACACAACATGAGATATGACTGTATTCCTAAAGAGTTTTAAAATTAGTCTCACTGAAGTTAGGGTCTGCCTTCAAGCATGCGAGGTAGACTTCTACTCCTATTTGTTGTTGTTGTTTAGTCGTTTAGTCGTGTCCGACTCTTCGTTACTACTTAAATTATCCATATAAATTTATCTTTTGTTGGGGCCCAGGATAAACACTTTTGAAATGCCATTTGCATTAATAATAATAATAGTAATAATAATAATAATAATAATTTATTATTTATACCCCGCCCATCTGGCCGGGTTCCCCCAGCCACTCTGGGCGGCTTCCAACAAAACAGAAATTCTAAAATACAGAAATCCATCAAACATTAAAATACAGAAATCCATCAAACATTAAAAGCTTCCGTAAACAGGGCTGCCTTGAGATGCCTTCTAAAGGTCTGGTAATTGTTGTTCTCTTTGACCTCTAGTGGGAGGGCATTCCACAGGGTGGGTGCCACTACCGAGAAGGCCCTCTGCCTGGTTCCCTGTAACTTGGCTTCTCGTAGTGAGGGAACCGCCAGAAGGCCCTCGGAGCTGGACCTCAGTGTCCGGGCAGAACAATGGGGGTGGAGACGCTCCTTCAGATATACCGGACCGAGGCCGTTTAGGGCTTTAAAGGTCAACACCAACACTTTGAATTGTGCTCGGAAACGTACTGGGAGCCAATGTAGGTCTTTCAGGACCGGTGTTATGTAGTCTCGGCGGCCGCTCCCAGTCACCAGTCTAGCTGCCGCATTCTGGATTAGTTGTAGTTTCCGGGTCACCTTCAAAGGTAGCCCCACGTAGAGCGCATTGCAGTAGTCCAAGCGAGAGATAACTAGCGCATGCACCACTCTGGAGAGACAGTCAGTGGGCAGGTAGGGACTCAGCCTGCGTACCAGATGGACCTGATAAACAGCTGCCTTGGACACAGAGTTGACCTGTGCCTCCATGGACAGCTGTGAGTTCTCCTAAAATAGTAAGCATAATGTAACTATAAAAAACTGAAACATCTCCCGTAAGTGCACTAAGTGAGTGTTGTGGTTACTGTGTTAAAACAGAGAGGCCTGGGAGAGTTACGATAGTGATCGTTAACTAAATTGCAATTCCCGAGAGCATTTATTTTGCAATACCATGAGGAGATAAATTTTTCAGGAGACTGGCATAAGTTCCAAAGCTTAAAATCACAAGGCAAAACTTAAGTGAAAAGTCTTGTACAAGGCCTTAGAGACATGGTATGAAGTTTGTGGTTTGTTCCAAAATTAGCAATTCCACTGCCCTGCCACACCCTTTCATTACTCTCCACTTGTATCTGTTTTTTCTTCAAACATCCTGTTACTTAAAAAAAACAACCATCAAATGTAATTAGAGGAAATATAAAGACTTTTAACATCTTGTATTACAAAATTTTGAAGCTTTTAAGAAACTCCAAACATGTCATCTAAAGAAATGTGAATTTGCTTTACTAACAAACACTTGTTAAATAACAATTGCAAAATTGCAGTAATCTCAAGTTTCTGGTGTCTTTGCCCTGGAACAAAGGGCAATCTGGTAGTATTCTACAGCACATACATTTAAATCAGTGAATATTTAGAAAAATATAAAGTTAGAAAATTTATTACATAGATGACAAGTATCCCTTTAGATTGATATGCCAGGTTGTTATATAAGTCCTTGAATAGTGGTTTTGTTTTCTTTAAATGGTGGTTGGTGGCGTATGTTTACATTAATCCTTCCCATTTCTGTTAAGTTGTATGCTCAGTTGAAAATGTAGAGGCAAAGATAGTTGCCATTTCCAGACATAGAAATGGTACTACTACTCATTGTTGTCCGTGCTATTGTGTGCAGCCAGGATGTCCTGGGGAAAGACTCTGTTCAAAGCTGATGTTAAGTAATATCAGTGTGCCAGTAATGGCCGAAAGGAAGGCTATAGGAATCTTTGGAGGGAAGTGTTTCAGGAAGAAGGTAGGAGTCTTGCACTTTATATCTTACATTTGTCCGCTTGCCTGTTTTTAAAAAACGTAAGTGTGCAATCTTTGTCTTGTTTGGAATTTCAGATTATGAACATAGGGCTACAATCCTAAATAAACATAATGGAACTAAGTTTTTGAATTCACTGCTACTGACTTCAAAAAATGATTTGTGCCGTAAAGGGAGCAATGAAGAATTGCTTCCAGAACAGGAAAGTGTGTGCGTTTCTTCTCGCAACATATATTTAGAGAGAAATAGTTAAACAACTTGCATTGTATATTATACTTTTCATTTTCTTGCTTTCTTTCCTGGCCTTCTAATTTCCATAGTTAACCATTTGTCTGAAGTTTGGAAATCGATTTCCTGACAGAATTTTTCTCCAAATGCCTAATGTAAAATTAAATCTTGATTTATATTTGTGTTGGGAGTATTGTAATGTGCAGTTATATATTCATTTTTCTCAAGGAGAAGTCTTAGTGCTTGAATATTATACAAGGGAAGCATACGATTTTAACAAAACTGAAAGTAGTTGATGATACCTGGCATTTTGAAAGTTTTACTTTTTCTTACTAAAAATAATGATCAGTGCAATAGAGGATTGCTTAGTTCAAGACTCATTTGTTAAAATGCTTACAATGAATACAAACATACATTCTAAAGTTTAGCAGAATTGATTTTGGTGCATATTCAATGAATGCCGAAGCATTGTTTTCAGGACGTAGAATGTATGATGAAACTTCTTCCACCACACCTAGAATTTCTGTTTGTCTAACTGTTACAATCCATGTAGTCTAAGTAGCTCATTAGCTTATCATAGTATAATTACTAGAGAGTTAATTTGTATCCATTTACTGGAAAAACTCTTCCTTTCACAGAGGAAGTCTAATGGAATATCCGGCTTAGTATATTTGTTATCTTTTTGTGTTTACACACCTGGCAGGAAACTTTAGTTTTTTTGCACAATTCATGATGTAAGCTACATGATCTTGTTCCAAATAAATTTCTTTCTTACAAGTTTCCCATTTTTAACCTCTAATTATACATCCAATGGTTTTTCTTCTATTCTTCATTTTTAAAATTGAACTGAAGATTGGGATTTGATTCAATGTAATCATTTTACTGTGATTGGTAAGAAGTTCTGCAAAGCAGAAGTGGGAGAAAGTACATGGAGATCTGGTAGATCACTGAATGGTTTGAGATAGATCAGCAAGGATTCCAATTCCCATTTAGCGCTAGCATAAAAATAACTTTCTCCCTTCTAAATTAGGCTTCTGAAATGAATAAATATTGGTGGGAGAGAATCAGGAGCAAACCCTTGTGTAAAAGGATTGTGAACTCTGTTATGGAATTGAAATCAAATTCCTGAGCAGAGCATGTGCTTAGAGGAACCCTGTTCCTTAATTCTAAGTGTATGCTGCCCACCCCCAGACTCCACTGTTTTGCAAACAAAGCAGATGGCACAAGCCTGCCCCTGCTTCAGAGTTTGAAGAAACTGTTTTCAAGCAGCTATCTGTGAAAAATGGGAACTGTTTTGAGGAGTGCCATATGTGCCAATCTTCCTAGGTATCAACATTTTAATAGTAATGAATCTCAGGGCTAAACTAGATGAGATGATGGGTCTGTGACTGCATCTCTACTATCCTTAAAATTTTGGTCACTAGCGAATGATTGGGATGTAAACTAAACACACCAAAGCTGCTGTTTACCCTGCTATCAGTAACACTTTGCCTCTACATTTTCCACAATAGAGCAAATAGCATCTTGAGAAAGAGAAATTACAGATGGAAAAAATGAATTTGGTTCACATTTTTAATGAGCAAGCCTAATTGCCAGTCCCAGACTTTTTTTGTAGGTCAGAATGTGGTTATCAATCAGATTATGCACTTCTCTGAATTTTCCCATGCAGTTTTGGTTCAAAACATATGCACAAAAGCATATTTTATGGGGAAATGTGCACAAAAATGTGTATTTTAGGGGTATGTGAATTGAAAAAATGCAAAACTACATATTTTAGGGAAATAATGTAGAAAAAATGCATAGTTTAGGGAAAATGATACAGATTAAATGCATTTAATGCATTAAAAACCTGCAAGAATTGATTAAGTGCATAGGAAAGAAGAATAGAAGAAATAGAGGAATAGGATGAATAGAAATAGATCCATTTATGCCTAGGAGAGAGGCTGTATGATTTCTATTGGGTAAATAGCACAAGGGGAAAGGATTGACCCTGCTCCCTCTGTGGTGCAGTACCAATCCAGATGAGCCATTCTTCCCATCCCACTCTGCAATTACTGGAAAGAAAAAGATTTCCATAATCTTGTCTAGTGGAGCCCTAACTAGTCTGATCTATTATGGGGTATTATTCCTTTATGTAGATTATATTTTGTTTTCCTGTCTCTGAAAAACAGTTACCACATCTAAGTCCTTTGCTAAGGGAACTTATTATACTTCCCTTCTTGTCATGAGATGTAAAGAATTCTCAGGTCCTTAAGCAGCTTTTGTAAGTGCAGAAACTTAACATTGTTTTACATTGTCAGTTTTCACACATAGTCATTTTAACATGGCATTCCTGAAGAGGGTATCATGGTAGGTAAATGTAGTTTAAAATTGTAGAAAGCAGGCTTATAATATCAGTATACTGCATTTAATGAATATTTGGGCATCTAGATGCTACTGTCAAATTTATAGATGTTCTATGTTCCCCAACAGGTTATATAGATAGCCCTGTGGTTTGTCTTGGAAGCAGTTTCATGGTTTGTGAAAGTACAATCTGATTAATGTACTCTTCTTTGTTTTCTTCCTTAGCTGTAAACTTCAAGGAAGTTAATGAAGAAAACAAGCGAGAAGTCCTAAGTGAGATATTCTCTTCTATTGACACACTGGCATTCACATTTGGCAACATGTAAGTAAAAAATAATTAACTGTTCGGTTTGTTTCCTAAAGCACCTTAAGTCTCACCTTCTTTGAACTCTGCTGCAATGTGACACTTTTGTGTTTCGTCCCTTTTGTCCATTTGTTGGTCTATACTTTACTTGTCCCCCTGCCAATCCTGTTTTGGACTACGTAGATGCTGCTCTTACAATATGAGAAAGAATGGGTATTTGTAAAGTCCTCTGGCTGAGAAACTTAATTTCATTGTGTTCTGGTCCACTCCTTTCTTGTGACTGCTTCTTCATAATCATTTCCCACAGTAGCGCTGCCTATTTGCTCCAGTAATTGCAAAGGTACCTTAAGGGCAAATTAAGAAACTATGGCTGTGTTTGGACATCTTACTAAACAATGATTTAAAATGATTTTTGTTGTTGTTGAAGAAACATGCTAATGCAAGATATTGAAGAGCATAGTCTCCCCCACACACTCTTATGCTTTTTCTGCCCTCCTCTTGTACAAGAGGTTTACTTGGAAGAAGTTTACTTGGATTAGTTTCAAGCAGACCAATTTCAAACTGTGACCTCTGAACCTGGTTTATTCAACCATAGTTAATGTTAATCACAGTTCTGAGTTCTGATGATGCTAGACGGTGCCATAAAGCAGATGTTTCCAGACTCCTCCCAGCTGCCCAGGATGAGGAGAGGGCAAACATACGAGCCTGGGAGGTAGCCAGGCTCACTCACATCTCACTGAGCCATAGTTTAACATGACAGCTGAATGCTTTCCATGTCTGCCCAATGGCTGGGAAAATATACTCTTGGTTGACTCTGATTTCAGTGAACCAAATCTTGAACTACCAGTATAAAACAATTTGTAGTAAAATAGTTTCACATCTAGGTTTTGTATCTATTTTTTACTTATCTTTTACAGGCGGAGGACGCCTTAAATAAACCCTGAACATTCTCATGTGGTTGTCTGTTCTGAGTATTAGGTAGACATTTTGTTCTCGTATAGCAGGGCAAAGCATGAGTGAATTTTCTTCTGGTTCTCATGGCAGAGTTTCAGACTTCCTTATGGGAGATGTGGATAATAGCTCAACATTGGGTCTTCCCGTATCTCGACAAAGTCAGGTAGGGTAAAAATATTTTTTAAGTTGTTAAAATACATTTTGCATTTAGTAATATTATAGAAGAGAGCAATATTTTTTTGACTATCCAGCAGGATCAGTTTAAAATGATTTTGTTGTTGTTGTTGTTGTTGTTGTTGTTGTAGAAATATTCTAATGCACAACTAAAACTGATGTTTTCTAAGAACTAATAAGCAGTTCCTATCTGTAAATATATATAAGGCCTAATTTAAAGTAGCTTCTCTTTGGAGGTTCTTTACTGTGTTTATACAAAAGTAGTTAAGGTGCTTGGGCCAAGCAGATCTAAAGTAGGAAGCTGCAAATTAATTGCTGTGTCAAATTGTATTAGATGAAAAGTAACTTTCAAGCCCTGTTTGTGCTTCAGCTGCTTTAATGGTACTTGGTAAATTAAGTCAATGCTTAATCCAGGTAAGATGAAGATATTGTAGGTGGGGAAACAGATTCCTCCAGATAGAGATATGCAACTAGTCATAAATGGGGTTGTGTACCTCCTGAAGAGCTGGCAGTTTGGTAGTGAACATGGATGATGCTGACTGGGGATGCTCAGGTGATAGCAGTGGCCAGGAGTGCTTTTTACCAGCTTTGACTGGCTCACTAGCTGAGACCCTATCTGGAGAGAATGCATCTTACTCCAGTTATCCATGCATACTAGTGACATCCAGGCTAGACTGTTATAATGCACTCTATGTGGGGCTGCCTTTAATGATACAGTAGTTCTGAAACTTTGACTGGTACAAAAGATGGCTACCCAACTGCTAAAGGCAGCTAAAGCATATCACACCTGTGTTGCACCACTTGCACTAGTTACCAGAGTGTAACTAATTTACTAGGCCTAATTTAAAATGTTGCTCATTTATTGCATTGTCCTATTTTTATTTTGTTAAATATTTTTATTTAAAGTTTTCTTGGTTTACAAAGGTATGCGCAGTGTCTCCTTTTTTCAAGTTACATTTTCCATATGCCAGTTTCATTTGTTGAGACACTAGGGTTACATTAGGAAGAAAAAGGGGGGAAGAGGTGGAGGGGGGACAGGCGAGTGGGGACAGGCGAGTGGGGGTGGGGTCAGGAGGCGACGTTTCTAATTTGCTTAATGTATGTGTGGGGGTTTGTGTCAGCGTCGTTTGTGTGGGTTCTCTTTGCTGTTCGCTTAATGGCACTTGAAAACCTTGGTTGCAGCAAGCCAGCTGATGGGGGGGGGGGAACAAAACCGGAAGTCTCAAGGAACATTAGAGGAATGGTATAACCAATGTGGTCTCTGTCATTAGCAGAAAATCTTACTAAACAAGTGTCAATAGGGTGGTGCAGGCAGTTCTGCCACACAGGGTGCTGAGCCGATGGAGTGCAAAATTGAGAAGATCCATTTGGGGGCTCCAATTTTTGGCCTTGCACAGGGCATCATATTATGAAAGATTACTGAAGTCCGCCCTTGATGGCTACCCTTATGTGCTTATGAGGCAGCCATCTTTTTTCTTTATCATGTTCCTAGTAGGCTATTTTTTTAAAGAGTTGAAGGAAATATTGGAGGCATTGCCTCTCACTCATTTCTTTTGTCCCACTGCAATCTTTCAGCAAAGAAATTTTTGCAATTTTATGTTGGCTCTTTTTGAAGCACCCCAAAGAGAATGGACTGAAAATACAGTGTTCAGTGATGCTTCCATCATATCACCTTCAGCTCTCTGAAAATATCACCTGTCGCCAGCCAGTTTTCTAGTGTGTTGGTAGAGGAGAAGCTAATCTTTTTACCTTCTGTCACATTGAGAGCTTCCTTGATTGACTGAAAGAGGTGTGTAACTGAAGTTAAGCATTTCTAATATGCTTAACCTGCAAGCAATTGGCACATTGTATGTAAACCAGATTTTATGTTTCCACTGATGCATGTTCATGCTTCATTTGTTGCACCCAGTCCACATACCATTTTGCCAAAATTGGCATCTGTTGTGCAAGCATAGAAACTGCAGTAATTGTACTTGTATTTATTGCTCTTGGGATGCTTTGTAAAATGTGTTTGTACATGTGCAACAAACACATGTTGATTATTTGTGACAATTGACGCTGTTAACCCCATACCCAGTGCCCGCCTTATATTCTAAACATTTTAAAAGCTTTTTCTTATGCCTAATAGACTTTGCCTGTCATCATTGTCCAGATTCATATGAGGTTGACTAGCTAGAAAGTCTAATTTTAAATGGTAGTGCATGTTAGTAAGGTTACCTATGGGCGCTTTATAACCTTTTTTGTATTTTCCTTTCCAATTTTATTTTTGGATGCCGGGGGGGGGGGGTTCTGTTCGCTTTTACACCATAATGGATATTTGGGCATTTTTATTTCTAATGGAGAAAAATGGCAACAATACTTCCTTTCCATCCACTTTGCATGGACAGGGTACTGTGCTATTGAATTGGAAATATGTTTTCAGGAATATTGTGCAAAGTTTAAAATACACTTGGGGTCATGCTTTGGCTATGCATCAAGTTCATTCATAAATTAGCCATTTTTTTCAGGGGGAATAGTTAACTTACTTTGTTAAGTAACCAGCTCCACCAAAGCTTTAAAAGGCTGTTTGAAAATGTTTGACACCTTGAAAGGCTTTCTATACTACCTAAATTGTCTTGCCTTTTTCAACCATTGTAGATTTAAAAGGGAATGGAGTTACTGGGCAGGAGTGCTTTCTACTCCATTCACTTACTATGTCAGTATTGAAAAATGCCACATAGTTAGTATGTTAAGTGTTTAATCATCTGTTTGCTTAGTTAATGCTAACAGCCTGCATTTTATTGAATGCTAGTCTTTTGAAAATCTTTCTGTGGATTCCGGGGGCTCACTGCACGAAAAGGATGACGTACAAGGTTCAGGTAAGCATTACATACAGTGATTTTGGTCTCTGTTATGTTTTTAGACATGTAGAAATAATGTAGACATAATAAAATTTTCTTTTTTACTATGGGGGGAAACTACTGGTATTTAACAGAAGTGAGTTTAGAACTGAAGTTAGCCCCATTGAAATTACAAAACCTCTGTGTTATTGGAAGTTGTAGCATGAACTTCAGCTATTTATACATTTTTTTCCTGTTTAGTTCATTACAGAAGAAAGTTTTATGTTGGCCATATGATTTGTTAGGATTTAATTCTGTGACCCTTTAATTTGTTCTAAAAGCCCTGTCAGTTCAATTTAGTGTCAACTAGCATTTAAAGAGAATCTCAAGATCAGAGCTGCTTTAGTCTCCACAGTTGCCTGATACAAGCTGTGCTGTTGCTGTGTGGTCATGTCTAAAATTCACTTTTTTGCATTTGACATTTTATTTTCAGGGCACCTTAGAGCTGAAGAGATTGATAGTGTTCTCCTAAGGAACGATAATGGAATTGAATCAGCTCTGTCCTATGCTAAGGCATGGTCAAAATACACGAAGGATATAGTTGCATGGGTAGAGAAAAAGCTTAACTTGGGTGAGTGGTTCTTTCTGGCATCTAATGAGCTTTGTCATGATGGAATTAAATCTGTTGTCAGGATTGTGCTACAGACTGTCAGTAATGTGATTTCTAAATTAGTAGCTGTTCACTGAAATGAGTGGAACTGTTGCCTGTTTCCTGTGACTGAAATATTTGTAGCAAAATAGTGTCTGTGTACTGTTAAATGAAGACTACAGAGAAGTTTATGCTTGCTCTTACTGCTCTCACTCACTATGTAAAACTGGTCTTCCTTCCCTACAGAAATGGAATGTGCTAAAAGCCTGGCAAAAATGGCAGAAACAACTAAAGCTATTCTTGGCTCTCAGGTGAGTGTTCACTTAATAAAAATGCACTGCTAATAATATACACACTTTTCTGTTGATTATGGAAGTTCCACTGAATTCTTCTTTGCTGTTTCCTTTATTTGTAGTTTTTTTCTATTTAAATTCTGATGAATATTCTTCTGGCTTTTTTTTTTTTTGCTACTGAAAGTAAGAAAAATTAAGCAAACTTTTTTCTTTTCTTTTACAATATTTTATTCATTCTTACAAGTGCAACTCTGGAACTAGGTTTTTTTAAACTGATCATTTTGTCTTACTAGAATGAAGGTTTACGTAAGGTTATTAAAGTAATGTAACAACTTAATTTTGTCACGGATCTGTCTAAAGCACTTTTCCCACTTAAATCAGTGGGAGAAATTGACCTGGAGGGATACTCTACTAATTTACATATCTTGGCTTACAGGATTACATGCCATTCCAATCAATATTCATAAATGCGTTCCAAAATGATGTAGAGAACAGTCAGCTCTGGCAACAAACGGCATCAGCTCTCCAAACTAATAAATTTGTTCAGGTAAAACCAATTCTATTTAAAAGCTTTTTTACATGCATAGCTCACAGGCATATATATTTTAGCCGTTGACATTTCCTTACACAGTCATTGGATTTCTCTCATGTAGCCACTCCTTGGAAGGAAAAGCGAACTGGATAAACAAAGGAAGGAGATCAAGGAGCTTTGGCAACGAGAACAAAAGAAAATGGTTGGTATATTTGAACATAATATATTGTGGGGGGCATTCAGGGATGTCCATCTGCTTGCATAATGGAAATCTTCTTCCCCCAACATCCCCCTGTGTTTCCCCAAAATCTGCTTTGTAGGTTTGGGGAACTTGTGGAACTGATTTATGGAGGAGGATTTATAGTGCAGGAAGAGAAGCCCCATTGCATGAGAAGACTTCACTTGTACTATGTGGGATATCACCCTTTGTTTCAGATAGAAATTCTAAACTTCCAATCTTACCTGCAGAGCATACAATATAGACATTCAGCATACATTACTCACTGTAATACATTGGAAAAGTTTACATATTTTAAAAAGAAAAATCCACTAGTTACAATTTTCTTCACATTTATGGCATAAAGGCCACAGTTCCTATGCCTTCCCATACTCCCATTCCCACAGTCCAATGTCTGGATGATGATGATGTGGATGATGATGATGATGATTAAAAAGCTTTGAGTTAGAATATAACGTGTCACATTCTACAACATGGAAACTGCTAATATTGAGATGCTTTCTTTTGGAATGAGCAGCAAGAACTGGAATCCACCGTTAAAAAAGCAAAGCTATTGTATCTTCAGCGGCAAGATGAATATGAAAAGGCAAAATCATCAACTGTTCGTGCTGAAGAGGAGCATCTGACCTCCAGTGGGGGTATTATTAAAGATGTCAGTAAAATTGAGAAGAAACGAAAACTTGAAGAGGAGGCTCTCCTAAAGGTAAGGAAACTTCTTTAGATGTGTTAGCAATGAAATGCAGTGTTACACTAGTTCTTGGAAAGATGTGATTCATAAGACATGTTGGCTTGTACTTGTGAAATTATAAAGTGCTTTTCTCATAGACTACTAAAGGTAGGGTTTCTTTAGGTATTTTAATAGGAAGTTTCTTCACCATCACTCATTCTTTATATGTTTAATTTGTTGTAGGCTGAAGAAGCCAATGAACATTTCAAAGCCAGCATGGCTGAAGTTGAAGAAAAACGAAATGATCTAGAAAATTTCAAAAGTGATATCTTAACCCAGCTACGGGAACTTGTTTATCAGTGTGACCTCACACTTAAAGCTGTAAGAATGTGTTCCTTGTGTTCTAGATGAGAAGAAAATCATTATTGTTGGACTATCATGTGTGAAAATGATTTGAAATATATCTCTTAAGCATTATAGCCAACCCTGCTGGTATATGGACTAAAGCAATATTGGTTTTATTTGGGCCAACCTATAAGCTGTGGTGTAATAGTGGAACATGAACAACCCATGCTCCTTCTACATTTATAGTTTTAGCACAAACCATAGTTTGCCAAGCTGCTTGAATTAGAAGGCTGTGCTTATTGTTCGTACTCCCAACCCAAGACTAGAAACCCACTTCAGACCATGGTTTCACATTCTGGTTTGGAAGGCTTGGCAATTATAGCTTTCCAGTTCAGATGCCCTGACAAAATCATGGTTAATGCTAAACAGGAAACTGATAGGAAAGCCATGAAGAGAGGGGAAACAGGCAAGTCCATGACTCATTGCTCATCTTCCATACCCATGGTTTGGAGAACTGTCTTAATGGTGTCTGTATGATTGTTTCATTCAGTATATTAGTAATTTTTAAAAGTAGTCTGAAGAACTGTCTAAACAGATCCACTTGCCTAGTTCAGAGGTAATGGGGAATGAGGCTTTTCCATAGTGCTGAAAGAGCTGCAGCAACCCTTTGTCTTGTGCACCTCCTGCTCTCCTCTTTCCTCGCTGTGAGTTGGAGATCAGAAATGCCAGATTCATTGGTTTTTCTTTATGTGCATTGGTACTAAGTAGAGAATCTCTTCATGTTCCTTCATCTTGAAACAACAGTGAGCCCAACCTTCAGAGCCTTACCTCAAAAAGTGGCAAGGGGGGGGGAATACAGCTGCAGCTTTGGTCCGCCTTACCTTTGACTTAAAGCGTCTGTGAATTGAATGATAATAGCTTGTAGTAGATTAAATAGAATACTATTGTTCCTAGCACCCCGTTTTTGAAGTCTGTCCAGAATTGAGTGGTTTCCTGGTACTATGATGTCAAGCACTCTGAATTGCTAAATAGTGCTGCAAAATTTCTCATAAAACTAAACAAGCTTCACACAACATGTGGCAAAAGATGTTTGTGAATGGTTTTTCCATGAAGTTGTTTATTTCATAAATTGGAATATCCATCCAGATAACATAAGTTTCCACAGCTTAATTATAGCAAGCCATTCATGGAAGGCAGACAACATCAGGAAGACAAGCAGAGGAGTTCATGAGGTTATGTATTAGTATAAAGTGTCCATTTGTCTTTGGGAAGAAAGGCTTAGAATCTTAGATGATAGATCTGTTTTGTATACGGTACATACTTGTTATTTAACTTAAGACATACATCAACTTATGTTGAATTAAAGGTGACACAGCTTTTTTGTAAATGTGGATGATATCGAAATGGAAGGGTTTAGCATTAAATTTCTTCTGCAGCTATGCCTTGCATATTAATCCTTAACTTTATAATAAATAGACCTAAGCAGCATCTTGAACGAGAGGCTGGCCCATATCACATTTCTAAATATGGATGCTTGAGGCTTCTAGTCAACTACAAACACTGCAATTTGTTTATATTCTCTCTTCAGATTTCTGAATACCGAGAGACTCAGTTTTTCAACATTTTATAGTTCTCTTTTCTTTTTTTGGTTTTGCTGATAAGCAAAGTGGCTTCCATGACTTCTACCAGTTCTTCTTCCCATTACAGCTCCCTGTGCCCACATCCCATGCTATACTAGAGGGTCTCCAAAACCTTAGGAAGGGCTTTTTCAGGCATCTAGGGGGCTTAAGCAAGGTGTGGTGGGAACAACCTGTTGTGTAAGCTGAGTTACACTCATGCTTCTTTGGATCCAAACCAGTACCACTACAGGCAATCAGAATTCACCCTTTTGCTGACTTCTATCAGTCTCACAAAACAGAGGTTGGTTTAACTATAAATACATCTTGCATCCACATGCTTTCTTGAAACCTAAGTATACTGACAGAAGGGAAATGGAGAAGTTTAATAAAAGTTGAACAAACTATGACAGAAATCTGTAATTGTGATTGGTGACATACAGGCTAGTTTTTTTTAAAAAAAATACAGTACCTGAAAAAAAATCATTTGTGAACTATTTTTGTAAGTTTTAAGAGATGCAGGGAATATTTCAAACCTTTGTTTCTTGAAAAATCTCAGTTTCAAATATCTTTTTGTTCCACCCAGGCAACAGTTAACCTGTTCCAGATGCAGCATGCCCAAGTTGTGTCTCTACCAGTTAACTGTCAGTCCCTCTGTGAGAGTGCCAAGCTTTATGACCCAGGACAGAAGTTCTCAGAGTTTGTGAAGAATTTGCCAAAAGATGATGTTCCCATTGAATCGGGTTCCTTTGAAACTCAGAGCTCCCAGGTTGGAGGGTGAGAGCTCAGATACCATCTTCACTTACTTGGCAGCAAATGTGAACAAAATGCTAGAGGAATGCAGATAGAAAATAAAAGAGTGAAAGAACTTGTTACTTTAATAAGTCAGGCATTGTTGAAAAATGAATGGAAATGGGTCCTAAAAGACAGGTGACTTTTCATAGTGTAGAACAGAGTTTAGTATTTGTTGTTGATTTTTGCTGAGGATTTTTTTTTCATTTAGCCAAAAAAAGAAAGATATGCAAAAGGTACCTCAGCTTGCACAAGTTCTTGGCTCTCACTTAAGTTCGTTGTCCACCCATTTGCGGCAACAGTTGATGCTTATCACTATGTCTATTCTTGTTGCTGAGCACGAGAATTTGGGACAAGTGGGACTTGCAACAAAAAATACTGCAGGGTGAGGAATTCCTGGTCAGGATACTGCATTCTGTTACATCCTCTCTTCCCATTTTCCAGCCGTCCTCCTCCCACCAGAAAGTCAGCATTCTGTAGCTGTTGAAGATGCTCAGTTCTCATTGAGATGTTTTGGTGGTTCGACCCTAAAAGCTATTTTGTCTTTTAAAAATATTGTACATTAAACCTTGGGGTTTCCAGAAGTCTGCTAAAAAACCTCCTCTTTTGAGCATGGGTGGTGCCATTTAGATTACATAAGCAATGTCTCCGTCTGAGTATTGGAAATATGGGGGTGGAATGATGGAAGCAGTATTCAAAGTTAGGCCTGTCAGACTGTTCCAGTGTGTTTTAATACCTGATGGGCTCTTACACTGCTTAACCTCTGCAAGACATTCATAAAATCCTGGAAATGTTTTATTTATAAAAACTTTTGTTTGCAACATTTAATATCAGTATTAAGTCCGCTTTGGAACTTGATTAAATACTCATTTTTTGTTTTCCGTTTCAAAAAAGCTGAATATAAGAAAATGTAACTCTTTCAAAAGTTCTTAACTTAAAGCTTGAGGTAATAATAGCCAGGAAATTTAAAGTTAGTCTTGGGATACTTGTCTGTAGACTTCCGGCCTGTCATTAATTTGTCTTAAATCCATGCTCCAACATTTCCAGAGATAAAAGGGGCTTTCACCATGCACTTCAACTAAGTCATCCAAAGAAAGCACCTGTTTTAGTCTTTTGTCTTGAGCTCTCTCATGATAAATTACTATTATGATAGATAACTAAGTTGTTAAGGCTATTACTTAGGGAAACACGGGCAGCTTCTGTTGTGCTGGGAGGAGAAAAGCTGATTAAGCATAGACTTCCTGCTGCTGAACATGACTAATAAGCTCTTTCTGTATTTGGATGTTGTGGGTTTTTTATTATTATCTAACATTAGGGTGCAAATATAAGAAGGCAGTGGAAGTTGCATTTGACAACTTAATTACAAAAGACCCGTGCAGAATTGGTATGCCTTATACCTTAATTGCAAATTGAATCAATAAACTCTGCTGATGGATAAATGCTGTAAGCACCAAAAGCTTACGTTTGAAAATAAAATACCGGATGAAACAAATTTCATCCTACCACAGAGAGTCCCACAACTAACTAATAAATATTATATGCCCTTGTTCTTTGTTCAAACACATACACTCATTTCATTTCAAAACAAGGCAAAAAAGCATAAAATCCAACTCAGGACATGCTCTAGTTGGACTAACCTGTCCCCTCCATCTACTATCTACTGTCCTGTGGGAACGATTCAAGAGATGGGGGGTGGGGGCAGGCAAAGACACATTGGAACCTGCTAAGGTGGATATTTCCAAAAATAAAAATGCTTTTTCTTCTCCCCAGGGTTTTCAGTAAACGATCAAACAATGTCCATACATCACAAGGAAATTTATCCCAGTGCTCAGGAGATTTTCCCGCTCAGTTACTAGAAGACATCACAAGTCCAAGCTGTCATCGATCTCAAAAGATTGGAGAAAAAAGATCATCAAGCACCACAGATGTCTCTGGTAATATTTTAGTAGGTTTCTAAATCTTAATGATAAAGTACAGTAGTCTTCCTTTAAAGGTCACTACAGTAACTCATTGCCAGTACTCAGATGGTTATCGTAATAAACAAAAGATCATAATTAAATTAAATTAAATCTTTTTAGGTTATTGCGGTTTTGCTTTCTGTTTTGTTTTGTTTTGTTTTTCACTGATTTTTGATTTTAACATTTTGGCAAACCAGATAAAATATGACTAGAAGCTGAATAAGTTTATTCTGCTTCCAGCACAAACCAAGCAGCAAATGTAGAAAATTGTTGAAATGCTTGTATTTTAATAGTACAAGGTTGACTTAAATGTTTTATTTCACCATTTGAGTTCATTCTTTTTCTTTTCTTAAAGCTGTGCGTGGCCCCCCACCATTCAGATCCTGGTCAGTTGGTAACCAGAGTGGAGGAATGTGCAGTGATTCTGAAAGTGCAGGAGGAAGCAGTGAATCACGGTCTGTAGACTCTCCATCTGCAAGCCCAGGTACAGAGAATATTAATTTTCAAACACTAATAAAATCTTGACAATGAATAGTATATATTGGGTGAAATTTCCAGTTTCAGTGGCAGTGGGCAGGGGAAGGCATAACGAGTGGACTGACTGACTACCATCTGGGGCAGAGGCTAGATGTTTGACCCCTGTCCTCCACTTCAGTTGTCCCACTCTCCAGAAGCTACTGGTAGTTTAGCTGTTGAGCATTCTGATCTAGTAGTGCTGTTGTTGAAGGCCACACCAGTCCATGCTGATCATGTGTAGCCACAATTTTATCATGAATGAAGGGGCTGACCTAGTGTGCATAACGAAAACTCGGATGGGTAAGCTGGGTGGCCCTCACCTGACTCAGGTGGGGGTCAAGTGGTGGTGTTGCTATTATCCATAGAAGAGAGATAGTCTGCATTGGTTTGGGGTCAGAGAGATGGACCGGGGGTGCTTCTAGTTTATTAATTACCCTGTTACCTATCAGCATCTTGTGAGTTTGCTGTGATGGTCTCTGGTGTGGCATTGGAGGACCCAAGGACAATAGACTTGGGTTACATCAGTATCCACAGAGACTGCAGTTGGGCCAGCTTGGGACTTCATGGTCTTGGTGACAGCCATGGGGCTGTGTCAACTGGTCATCAGTCCAACACATTGTGCAGGGCACACCCTTGAAGTAGTTTTTACCTCCAAGTGATATAAGGGATTGGGTGTAATGTGTTTATGTGCAATCTTGTCGTAGTTGAACCATTATCTGGTAAAGTTTGAACTAGTGGTGACAGTTTCCCCCCTGTAATGGTGGTGGGCTCGTTTGGATGCCCCACCCTCAGAGGCTGATGTAACCTGAGGAGTTCCTGAATGCTCTGGAGGAATCTTCCAGCAGAGAAAGCTGATGATCCCTATAGAAGCCCTAGTTTCAATATGGAACAAAGAGATAAAACAGGCAGTTGATGTGATTGCTTCCAATCTTCCTCTATGGTGTTGCAGAGCCCAAGTTTCTCCTTGGTATTCTGGGGAGCTTTGGGCTATGGAAAATCACGTGAAGACTAGAGTGCAAGTGGGGCATGTCTCATTCTGAATCCAACCAAACACTGGCTAGTGCTCATAATCATGCCTACTATGTGGCAATGCAGATTGTGAAGAACGCTAATTTTGTAGCTTGCGTTACCTCCTCTAGTAGCTGGTTGGTGGTTTTATTGTGAACCATCTGAAAGTTACTGACTCCCATTGTGGGTCTGCTGTGACCAACTGACTACACCCTTTGAGGATAAAGTCACATAACTTTGGAGTGAACTTGACTCTGCATTTGTTGCAGTTCCGGATGAAGTACCCAATGCCAAGAATCAGTGATATGTTGTGAGATCAGTTTCAGGTTATGCAGGCAGCTGATGTGGACAAGGTGTTGATGGTCACACACCCAATCACATGCCCTCTTGACCCCTGTCTCACCTGACTTATTAAATATAGGAGATGGAGTTGCAGGAGGTCATACTTTCTGCCTTGAATGAGTTGAGCACGTGGCCTCTCCTAAAGAAACCAGCCCTGGACCTCTTGGACTAGAATAACCATCAGCCAGCTGCAAATACCCCCTTTTCGGGGGGAAATAGTGGAGAGAGTTGTGGTAGGGTATCACCAAGCATTCTTGGATGACAGATAGTTTAGATTTGTTTCAATCTGGGTTCAGCCTGGTCATAGGACTGAGTTTCCCTAACAGATGACCTTACAGAGAGCTGGACAAGGAGAGTTTGCCCTTTCTCTTGCTTCTTGATCTTTCTGTGGCTTTTGATACCACTGACCATAGGAATAGGAATTGGGGGCACTGTGATACAGTGGTTTCTGTCCTACCTATGAGGCAGAGTCCTGAGAGTAGCACTGAGATAGTGGTTTTTTTTAGCCCCCTGGTGTTTATGGCCTAGTCAAATTATAATACAGTAATCTTTTGAATGCCTTTATATACTTGTTTTTAACTGCTTTTGTAAAGAATTTCAATGTTTTGTTTCATATACGGTATATTGTAAACTACTTAGAGGTTTTCTTACATTCAAGCAGTATATAATTTTAAAATAAATAAATAGAATTAAATAGGCGGCTTCTTTTAAAGTCTGAAAAAAGCCTTGCCTCTTTCATAGGGGACTTTAAAAGAAGGCTTCCCCGGACACCATCTACTGGTACCATGTCATCTGCGGATGATCTCGATGAAAGAGAACCACCTTCACCTTCAGACTCTGGTAATGTATCTTCATAATTGAATTAATAATTTGCTGTAAGTAGGCTTCATGGTATTAATCATATTTGGATGCCCTTCCCAGAGTTTTGTTAGAAGAGAGTAGGGAACCAGAGATAATTGGAATGTTTGCCTTGTCGGATCAAAGAAGTAGATTAGTGTATCCTCTCAGCTTAACATACACTAAGAACTGGAACTCTTTTCTCCAGTTTAGAAAAATTTAGGCTTAACTGCTTAGTTATAATGCCAATGTTTCTGCTAAATGCCTGCTTGATAGTAGAGTGGAAAGTAGTAAGCAGCTTCTCTTCTGGCTTGCATGATGCATTGGCAGGAAACTTCAAAGGCCACCATATGTTTGAGCTTGTAGAAATGCATGACTGGATAAAGGTGTTTTTTTTCTTTCAAAAACACAAGTACAAGATTGGGAGCTATTCCATATAATTATTAAATGATTCAAATTGTTCCTCAGCCCTTCTAAGGCTGCAATCTTCTACATGCTTGCTCAGGATTATGGTCTCATGTCAAGGCCTCGCTTCAGAGTATCTGAATGGAAACATGCAAATATATTAGGAGGTAGAAAAGTGTGAGTGTGTGTGTCTATGTATGTGTACACACACACACACACACACAGAGAGAGAGAGAGAGAGAGAGAGATGTCTTTTTTATTTACCTTGGTACAATTTTTAAAATATACAATTCAGAGCTAGAGCTGTACAGTCAACAGCATTTCGCTGCTGTCACTGCTTGCCTGCTCACCTGTCAAAATGTCTCACAGGCAAGCCATTACAGTATTGTATATTCTTACAATAGTGACCTCTGGGTGTTGTTTTATGTAACCAATAAACATATTTCAGTGTATAAAGAACTTGTTTTTCTATTACGCCATCCCCCCCCAACTTAATACATTAAAGAGCTAATAACAGAATTTGTGTTCTAAGGTTTGAATGATCTAGCATCTGAAATGACCAGTTCACCTGGACCTTTTCGAAACACTATTCTATCTAAGGCAGCACAAACCCACAAACTGCGGAAGCTGAGGGCTCCATCTAAATGCAGAGAATGTGATAGTCTGGTGGTATTTCATGGAGCAGAGTGTGAAGAGGTAAGAAATTCAAGCATTGATTGGCTTCCTTGAGGGAGGCTGTGTTGCTGCAGTCAGATCATGTGAAAAATTTGGTCTCTGTAGGTTAAAGGGCTTCTTTCACTATGAGGTGCTCTGGAGATGTAAGCTAATTGATTGGAAGGAGCCAGTGCTGGTGTCAGGGCATTTTGCACCTTTGATGAACTCCCAAGTTGCCGCTCCCCTCTTCACTCATGACCAATTGAATGGCTCAAAGCCCCCACCCCAAAAAAACTCTGCTAGGTTATCCAGGCTGCAACCTGGAGCTCATTGAGACTAAGACCCAAATATCATGTTAAATGGGAAGTCCAGTATAGGTTCTTGTAATTTTTTAAAAATGCAGCTTTGGGGGTTGCCAAGTGGATTGAAGTAGTAACATGTTTTCCTGTGTAGAGATAAGCACTATGTGAAGAAAAAAAATCATGTTCAACACAAATGCCCGTTAAGTTTATACATAAGTCAAATGGAAATTTGTTCACCATTTGGCCCTTGCCCATCTTGGCTGATTAAGGCTGCATGAGCAAAACTGAGCCCTCTCCTTATTGTCATGATTAATGAAGCTTTGGCAGAGATGTCAATGCTTGTATTTTGGATCTGCCCCACTTTTAAGAGCCTATTGGACTCAGCTGATCTAAAAATTATCTGCCCTTTTAAGTTTTAAGACAAGATGCTATTGGTCTGCTATCCTTTTGAACCAGGTTTGAAAGGACCTTCATTTCTGTTACATTTCCTCTAGTGTTCACTTGCCTGTCACAAGAAGTGCTTGGAGACTTTAGCTATTCAGTGTGGACACAAGAAACTCCATGGAAGACTTCATCTATTTGGAGTTGAGTTTACACAAGCTGCTAAAAATTCCCCAGATGGCATCCCCTTCATCATAAAAAAGTGCACCTCTGAAATTGAAAGCAGAGCCCTAAATGTAAAGGTAAATATTCAGTGAATAAATGAATCAACACCCCTGTCTTTAAAATAGCTTACATTTTGGTTTTGCAAGTACTTACAACTTTTCCTTATATAAAAGGGTATATATCGTGTGAATGGAGCCAAATCAAGAGTTGAAAAGCTTTGTCAAGCTTTTGAAAATGGAAAGGACTTGGTGGAATTATCTGAACTTTATGCACATGACATAAGTAATGTTCTTAAATTATATCTTCGCCAGGTAAATATGCATAATTCTCTTGTTTCATTTGACTAGCAAACTACGTATAAACAGGGAGGCTTGCTGTTTTTTAGTTTTTCATATGTCTTAATTTTGAAACACTTGGTGGGAGGATTCATCTTTGATGTTGCTGCTTACTTGTTACTTACACCCAATGGATAGGGAAAAGGGGCAAGTAATACTCCTAAAATGGGTAAACTTTTTTGTCTCTGAGCCAATGAAATTGCTCCCTACTGGCTTATGGGAAGACATAGTGCTGGATCCTAATTCTGATGTATTAACCATATAAGTGTTAGATTTTTAACAGTTTGTATTAATGCTAGGTTGCAAATTTTTTTCAGTTTTTTTAAAAAAACTAAGCTGTATTTTAGTAGCTTCTTTTTAAGTAAAACCTGAAAGTTCCACTGATCATGTCAGGTGCTGCATAGCATAGGAGTGGACTTAACCATTCTTTTAATGAGAGACTTCCAGAACCATTATGAGAAAACACTTGTCTTAAATTGCATTTGTTGTGGCACTAAAGCCAATATCACTAAAATCAAGCAACAAATTTGACTGGCTGTGGATTTTGGGGAGATCATTTAACAAGCTGAGATGTTGAAGCAGATTGATTCCGCCACCCAAGAAGCATTCTAATCCTTCAGAAAATGTTCCTTGAGAAGCTAGTTGTAATAGGCTGAAAGCACTTGCCTTTTTGCCAGTGAAGCTGTTTTGAAATTTTGCATGGGCCACAGGCGATACCTAACTTTGCTGAAGGTCAAGTGAGAATGCTGTATGCCCATACTCAATATGAAAAGGGTATTTTATATTCTTGAATCAATTACAAGAATTTGGTTTGATGGGGTAGTTTAAATTTAGCAGCAAGTGTACTGAAAAAGACTGTTTTCTCTCTGTTCTCTATACCCTATTTGTGGATGTCTGGTAGGTTTGCAGAAAAGGAGACTTGCCAGCCTATGATGTTGCAAAAGGACAGACTAGTGTCACTACCTATGGGACTCTTGTTGCTGTATTCCTCTTTTTAAAATATATACTATTAGTGAACAATTAAAAAAACCTAACATTTCTGTTAATAATTTGGATTTCTTACTTTATCAAAAAATACAGCCTCATTTGCTTGCAGTATCTTACTTACGCAGAGGCTAAGTGACATCAGTAAAACTAAAGCTCAGAAGCCTCTCAAAAAGGAACTAGACTAGACATCAGGAAGTAATAGGAAGGAAACAGTTGAATTGAGCTAAAATTGAAGTCTGAAATTTATGGTGTTCTTTCCCTCAGCTCCCTGAACCTTTGATTTTGTTTCGGCTTTATAATGAATTCATTGGCCTTGCAAAGGAGAGCCAAAGTATTAATGAAGAACTGGATATGAAACGGATGAGCCCCAGGTCCAAAAAAAGGCAGTCAGTATGTATTGAACTGAATAGGATCATTCTTAAAATCAAAGATCTACTGAAACAGCTGCCTGCACCAAACTACAACACACTCCAGTTTCTTTTAGGTCATCTGTACAGGTAAGGAAACTTCAACTCAGCCTGTACATATACATTCAGAAATATGCCTTAAGCATGGGTCTATTTGTTAACAATAAAGATCTGTGCATTTCTTGTAGCAAGCAGTATTTTTGTTGTGTTCC